>NC_134083.1:141275325-141575325 GCF_000715075.1 Nicotiana tabacum
ATTGATACACTTACTGGTATTGCTACTACTCAAGGGAACTCCGATTCTCTTACTACTGATGTAATTTGCAGCACTTTTAATATATTATTGTATCAAGTTTACCATTTTTTACATAGTATCGTTTACCGTTTTAATTTATGTGCTTTAGTTTTTTCTTTAATTTATTTTAAAAAAAGATGTCATATTTCTAATTTAATAAATTTTAATTCTAGCATTCTCATTTAACCTTTATAACACTTTCTTATAGGAATATTATGATATGTTTAAGATCACAAGATTTAAAAAATATTTTCAACAGACACACATTTAATTTAAAATAATAAGATTCAAAAATCATATTTACATTCTTAAACTTCGAATGTAATCAAACTAAAACACATAAATAAAATAAAAAAAAGTTACTAATTACTAACTATTTACCGATATCATATAGTTTGAATTATAAAATTAGCTTAAAGATTTAAAAAATATCGGTGCATTGATAATCATGAAAATAATAAATAGAATCAATACATAAAATTTGATGGTACAATACGATAGTATGTGATTTAACAACTTTAGATATCCTAAATGACTTTTTGTCTTAAGAATGGTTGCACATGAGAAAATATACACAAGGGGTAGGTTAGCCAAATGGGGTATATTAAGCATCACAAGTTGCACTTTTCAGGTTTGAGAAGTTGAGGTTAACTTGTAGTTTGATAGGTAACTAAGAAACGAGATTAAATTATATGACATGAGTGGTAGATGAAGCTACAAATGCATTATTGTTGGCACCAATAGCATCATCGAAGTTAATAACAACGGAGTGACTGTATTTTCCGGTGCAGCCATAGATGGGAAGAGAAAATGGATCTGACTCGTTAGAGCATTTGAGAGCTCTGATACCATATAAAATCTGATAAGGAAAGCATTCAAAGGATGAACTTATTAATTCAGCAATCACGATATAAATATACCAAAGAATAACAATGTAGAGCTAAAGTTAAGAAAATTAATTGCTAGCTATTCTCTCGAACAATTAGGAGGAAGACTTATTCAAAATAATAACTAATGCTACAGATGCTCCTAAGCAATAGGAGATTTAATCAAAATCCGTAACAAGAAAAAGTAATAAGATAAGGATACTTAATAGGGTATCGTTACTAATTTTCTATGCCCTCTGTATGAAAGTGAGGATGAAACTAGAGAGCACCTAATTTCTAGTATTTATTTTAGTTTTAGTAGCATTTTCTTATAGGATTAATGCGGCATGTTTAAGATCACAAGATTCAAAAAATATTTTCGATATGTTAGACACACATTTAAATTTAAGACCATAAAATTTAAATATCCTAATTACATTGTTAAACTTTGTAATTCGTGTATAAAAAACACATAAAATGAAACGGAAAAGGTAATAATTACTAACTACTTACCAATATCCTATGGTTTGAATTATAAAATTAACTTAAAGCTTTAGAAAATGTTACTGTGGTGATAATCATGGAAATAGTAAATAGAAACAATACATAAAATTGATGGAAAGTAGTTTAATGAGACTTCATATCTGATTTTTAACTAAAAAAGAATATCTCATATGCAAAATGTATAATTGAAAGTATATTATCTTAAGACATGGGCGAAAATTTAATTAGGAAACCCTTCTTGGAAAGTGCTTTCTTGGGAAGCCCTTAAATGAATATTTTTGGCTGAAGATAACTTCTTGTTTTGGCAACTTTTTGTGCCCTTTTGTTGAAAATCCAAATGAGGAAAGTATAAGGTAAGTACAAAAATAGACAGATTCCAGAAAGGTAATTTCAGATAAAATCAGCAGTGGAACCGCTTCCCCTGACTTCTCCTTCCAACACAGAAACAAGTGCATAGTCCTTTGCATCTACTTTACTGCAAATGACCAAAATTACAAAGGTTTGCTTTGCTATTTTTTTTCTTAAACTAATACTACTACTATTCTCTAGATTCTTTTTTCCTAAAAATCCCATGAATGAAAAAGCTTCAAACCTTGACATGGTTTATTTTGGAATCTGAGACCTTTCTTTCTTTCTTTTTTTTTTTTTTGGTGGCTTTTTTGGGTTTTGGAAAATGAAGTTCAAGATTGGAATTTGTCAGCTGAAAGTTACTATAGAGAAGAATGCCAACATTTCTCAGGCTCGAAATCTAATCCATGCTGCTGCAGAACAAGGCGCAAACCTTATACTATTGCCTGTGAGTTGTTTTGTCCTTTTAATCTTTAATTCTTGGCTTTGTATACATAAATATATTGTTGCTACTCTGATCCTGACTGTACATTCTTGTTCTTTTTTTTTTTCAAATGTTTTCTTTGCACGATTATTAAAATTTAGAACTGTTTGGTCGAGGGGAACCTTGGAGCAATGGTAAAGTTGTCTACGTATAGGTAAGAGGTTCGAGCCATGGAAGCATCCACTAATACTTGCATTAGGTTAGACTATCTACATCAGATCCCTTGAAATGCGGCCCTTCTCTGAACCCTACGTATGCTTAGTGCAAAGCTGCCTTTTTTTTTTTATACATGTGTATGTTATTTTTACTAACCTGCATACACTAGTTTCTTCTTAAATATTTTTCACCAGTTATCCCCTGCTTCAATTAGGAAGTTAACCATTTTGTCCTTGTTCATTGATAATATATGTCTTGCATAGAGCTTTGATCAGAAAAATTAGCGCTTGATTATTATTTTCAGAATGATAAGTCACATTTTTCCTTATTTGTCATTTCTGCTAAGGTGAAAGTTGAAGAACACTATCAATTTGGATATGTTATGAAAGTGGATTAAAATCATTCTGGATAACCGGGAAGATGAGTTGAGCAAAGACTATGTTATGTAGACTTTCTGGTGAATTGTCATTTTGACTTGTATTAGCGAAAAATTATCGCTAACTGACCGAAGTGAGAAGCAAAAATATTCTGATAAAGACGTTCCTCAGTAATATCATCATGTGAATCCACTTTCGTCTTTCTATGGAATCAATCTTCTCATTTACGATCAACATCTTTTGGAGCCCTTCTTGAACGAATATATTTCTATGGAAAAATAGAACGTCTTGTAGAAGTCTTTGCTAAGGATTTTCAGGTTACCCTATGGTTATTCGAGGATCCTTTCATGCATTATGTTAGGTATCAAGGAAAATCAATTCTGCCTTCAAAAGGGACGTTTCTAAGTAACCAAATTCAAGGAGTATCATTGGAATGTTCTTCGCTAATTAATCTTGTAAAGAATGTTTCTTAGTAAAAAGTACTTAAAAGATATGATCAAGATTCAAGAATGAAAGACTATCGTGTTAAATGTAGCTTATTAGCAACGTTAGATATGATGATTTGATGAATTTTCAACCAAATTGTTTTTAGGAAATGTGGAACTGCCCATATTCAGCTGATCTGTTTGCAGAGTTTGCCGAGAACTTGAATGATATAAACAGCTCGCCTTCGTCTCTAATGTTATCTGAAGTGGCTTACTCCCTAGGAGTCACCATTATAGGTGGATCAATTCCAGAAAGGGATGCGAGTAGTGGTAGATTGTACAATACTTGCTGTGTGTTTGGATCCAATGGAGAATTAAAGGCTAAGCACAGGAAAGTAAGTTCTTTTTGGTTAATTGGAATCAGGAAGCTTCATTATGGAAGAAGAAAATGGAAATGTTATTTTTGCTGTGTGTTTTTGCAGATACATTTGTTTGATATGGGTAAGCCATTACCAGGAGATGTTCACTTTAAGGAATCAGATACTTTTTCAGCAGGAGAGAAGCCTACCGTCGTTGAAACAGGTAGGCAACAGTTTATGGCTTGATCTGTTGGGCTTGAACATTGTAATACATCTTTCAGAAGTCCTCCATTCTTTATTAGGGGAAGTGAACTTTGGTTTTACTGCAGATTTTGGTTGCATTGGCATAGGAATTTGCCATGACCTTCGTTTCCCTGAGCTCGCGATTCTGTATAGAGCAAGAGGTAATGATAATTTTCATATTTAAACTAGTGTTTAGTCTTGTTAGGCTACATACTCCATCGTCCATGTTTACTAGAAACTTGTTGCTGGTGACAATCAGGTGCTCATCTAATTTGTTATCCTGGAGCTTTCAACATGAGTACAGGGGAGGCTTTGTGGGAACTGGAACAGAGAACAAGGCAAGAATTTTGGCAAAATCATAGCAGTTTCTAGTGTCCTTGTCTTGTTTTTTTAATGGTATTACACATGCATAATAAGAAGGGCAGTCTTTGGAGCAACGGTAAAGTTGTTTTTGTGTGACCTGTAGGTTACGGGTTCGAGCCGTGAAAGCAGCCACTAATGCTTGCATTAGGGTAGGCTGCATACATCACACCTCTTGGGGATGGCCCTTCCCTGAATCCTGCGTGAACGCTGGATGCCTTGTGCACCGGGCTGCCCTTACATATGCATAATAACACAGTCAATCCCAATACAAGAAAGTGTCTTGTACTCTTTAAGGATCCCATTTTGTTGATTGAGATTTGATATGTAACAAATTTCACTTAAACTTTTGATTTTGCAGGGCAGTCGATAACCAGGTAACTACACTCTATCTCTATAAAATTCAAAGTTAGAGGCTGTGAATTGACTCATGAAACTTGGTGATAGCTTTATGCGGCAACTTGCTCTCCATGTCGAGACTCGGCTGGTAGCTACATGATATGGGGTCATTCTACTGTGGTTGGACCAGTATGTTAGTAAGCAAACTGTATCATTAATCTGCAATTGTTGCCATCAAAAGTTCAAGACTAACACTCTAATCTGTCTCAGCAGATGGGTGAAATTATTGGAACCACAGGGCACGAGGAAACAGTTCTAATTGCTGAGATTGATTATGCTAAGATTCAACTTACAAGGTGATCTGCATAATTTGCTGTATATCCTAAGTTGCTTCAGTATGAGAATATTGGGGATATCTTAACTTCATTAAAACCATTTGCAGGGACAGCTTTTCCTTGGAGAACCAAAGGCGCGACAATGTCTATCGTTTTATTGACTTGCATCAAGAAAGTCCTTAAGGCTTTGATATATGATACAATAATCTGTTCATGTAATAAGTTTGAAATGTTAATCATTTTAAGGGAATTAATAGGTTTGCTTACTAGTAAAGGGGGATCAATTAGGGCCTTGATTTTTGGTCGGTATAAATTTGCCTATTCGCATGTTACAGTCTTCCCTGAATTCTGAAACTCTAATATGACCAAGTAATGGCATCAAGAACAAGATCCTTGAAATTTTAACTTATTGAACCTCATGAAAATAATATACATATACATAGCAATGGTGTTGAACGTCCAAAAACCTACACAATTACACGTAGTGGCAAACCTTTAAAAAAAAAAGGACAGCTCGGTGCATTAAGCTCCTGCTATGCACGGGATCCGGGGAAGGGTCGGACCACGAGGGACTATTGTACGCAGCCTTACCCTACATTTCTGCAAGAGGCTGTTTCCACGGCTTGAACTCGTGACCTCCTGGTCACATGGCAAACCTTTAGCACCAAGTAAAAACTTCAATGCATAAGGATAAAAACACTAACCTCCAAATATAGAAAGCCAAAAACCTAGCACTGATCCATACTAATGTTACTTGTTTTGAGGAGCACTGATCCATACTAGTCTTGGTAATATGGAGTAGCAATACAAATGTTTGCCATTTATTCGGAGTTTTCTGTGCTCAGTGGGGTTGCAACATTGGCCTATTCTCGGGAGGGTAAACCACCTGATATCAGAATCTGGAAAGCCTTTGCTTCTCTTGTACAAAACGGGGACTATTACTCCGTTTGAGATGATGAAATGCTGCGGCCCCTTTTCCGATAATGGAACATTTCTGAACCAAAAATAAATCTAAAACTTTAAGTTCTAGAAGGTGGGCGTTTGTAAGCTTAGCCCTATTGCTAATCTCATGCTTCTTCTTCTTGCTTTAGGCTTAGAGGCAATGCCATGAACTTGTGCCATAGCTCTTCTCTTTGCAGTGTTTGTGGTGGCAGGTCTTCATTTTATTCTTCTGGAGATCCTTCTCAATATCAAGCATGTCAAGTGGCAATTCAATTCCTCGGTATAGCAACTTTGGGAGCCTACACCTGTCTACATCAGTACATCAAAGTAGAGATGCAATTATACATCGCGGCAATACCCTCAGGAAATTCTCATATCAGGACTAGTAGTTGATCTTTATTTTTAAGATCATGTTTGGGATATTTGACAAGATTATAAGCAAACAAACTACTGCCTCCAGTGTGAGCAATTTGTCCAAAAGAAATGGCAAAATGAGCACCTCACAAATCTTCGAAGATAGACCTAGTCATAGTTCTAACATCCACAAGCCTAATGGGTCTATATCTTCATCTGACATAGATGTGCTCTTCCTGAGACTGAGATGAAATTCATTCTTCTACAGAAACAGCATTTGCCTGCCCTGCCCTCCCCCCCAAAAAGAAGTGCATTCAGACAGCTTCATATATCACCCATCACCAGATTCCAGCAAGACAGATGGAAGCCATCATAAGCCTGCGGATTAGTGGCTATAGCTTCGACCATAGTCAAGATATTACTTCATTGTCCTTTCCACAAATGGCTTCTTTCAGCTGTTTCAAATTATATCTGATCAGTTCCAGCTTTGTGGATATTATCTCATTTCCATCCCTATCAATAAGGTAATACAAAACCAACCTACACCATCAATCAAAGAAGTTCCAATGAACCTAGTTACTCCAGTAGCAATCAGAAGAAGGTATTTAGTTCTCCATAAAATTACAGCCAAGGAGAATGAGCTTAAACTAGAGTAGCTGATCAGGTCGCAAGCAATTAATTGAAGTCAGTATCGAGATGAGACAGATATAATAGAAAGCTGAAATGGAGTGCTACGAGATACTACAATAAGAGGATACCTATTAAAGTGAAAGGTAAGTTCAATAGGACGGTTGCAGAACCAAAATTATGAGAATGAATGCTAGGGCACTAAGGCCACTATATCCACAAGATGAATGACATAGAAATGTGAATATTTAAAAAAGAAAAATAAAAGAAGTGTGACAATACAAGATTAGACAAAATCATCTGTCAGAAAGTGCAAATAGCACAAGAAGAGAACAAAAAGAGAGAAAGGTCGTCCAAGATGGTTTGATCATGTCCTACGTGACTGCACCTATTCGCAAGTGTGATACCATGAAAATGGGGTTGACCTAAAATTACATGGAAGAATGTTATTTCCAAAGACCGACAATCTCTTGGAATTCATGCGGAAACGAAGAATAGAACATAGTGGAAGCAAATACCTTACAGTTGTTGGTAAGTTACATTACGTCCAATTTTTGACGGGAGCCCTTTTAGTTTGGTTAGAGAGTTGTATTACGTGTAGGAATAGAATTCGTAGTTTTAGGAACCCTTAACTTGTGTTAGAAGATATTGGAACGGAACGACTGCAACTGAAGTAAAAGGATACTGAGCATCTTAAGCCGCTGCATCACAACTAGCCACCCTTCATTGGGGAATATGGCTCTACTTTCTGCTAAGCCCAAAAGTGTCAAACTGCCAATCCACAGACATGGGGCTTCCTATCAACCATTAGGGCTCAGTTACCCTAATACTACTGATTCAAAAGCCATATAATACTGTCTATCCAGACAAAAGCACATATCATGCAATTAGTTTCTTATCTTAACAAGTAGACGGCACAGGCACCAGTCATACTGCCAGAGATTAAGGATTATCACATTCTCAAGCATAAACTGAAGAGAGCAGCACCATTCTTGCTGATCTATAAATCAAACTAGTACATGAAAGTCCAGCAGACAGATTTTAAGAAGCCCAATCTTCAGAGAATGGGATTGCAGGATATCTAAACAACTTTTTTCTTTTTGCTTTTTGACAAACAAGGACTTAAAGTACTTATTACCCAGCTAAACACCTCAAACCTACAATCTTCCAAGGGCATAGGTGTCCAAATGGAAAATCCTGCAACCCTATCAACCCCAAATCCACCTCCACACACAAGAATGAAAAGATGAAGGAACAAATGAGGCGATAAAGAAGGGAATTATTTGCTAAGCAAAGAAAGTTGCAAGTCTTTAAGAAGGAATGTTGAAGTGATACGTACAAGAATTTCTTCAGACATATAGGAGTTGCATATGCCATATATCATGAGATTAAACGTAGGCATGAGAAATTAACTTGACCCTGAAATTTCACTCTGCAAGCAGAAAAGATAGAAAATACAACTTACCCTCAAAGTGACATCACCGAGATCCAATTTTAACGCAATACTCATATTCACACATTTCTTCTAAGTTGATAAAGGTATATACATGGATACAAGATGCACATAAGCAAAACAAGGTAAACAATGACAAAACTCTGCAAAAGCCATTACAAAGATGAAGATTCAAGAAAAAAATATGAAATTGCTAAAAGAAAATAGGAGATCGAGGGTAGCTATACTCTAAGTGTAGATTGGCACTTCTTCTGCTGCTTCTTGAACCTCTGCAAACTTTCTTCCAGTGAAGCCATCTGGTAAAAAATAGAGCTTACTTGCAAAAGAAAAGAACACTACTGCAGAATGAACTGGTACAACATCCTAATCTATCGAATTATTTCTGAAAGAACTATACTTCTCCGCAGAACGTACTTAGAAGCTGAAATTTTCAGAAACTTGACAAAGATTAATAATTCTAAGTTCCTTTCTAAAAAAAAACTAGACTATGTTGCAAAAGAAACATCACCCAAGCAATTGATAGGGCTGACTCCACCTCTTCAAAAACATGGTCCTCAAATACAAAGAATTAATTTCCAACATCTCTCTTATGATTATGAGAAATGGTAGTCCTTTTTAACCTCTTACCAAATGCATGCATGATATTACTGTGTCTATTATCTCTATAATAATTATGAGAAATGGTCATGTCCCTCTTACCAAATGCATGCATGATATCACTGTGTCTATTATCTCTATAATTATGAGAAATTGGTTCACGGGCATTAAATGCATGATATTACTGTGTCTATTATCTCTATATTTTTCTTTCCAAAAAAGATTAAAACTTTGATCCCTTAAATTATCACTGGTTAACAACAATTAAGTGAACCATGAAAGACTACCATTATCTAAAACCAGCAAAATAGTAACTATCATAAATTATTCCAAAGAATTAATCACAAAAAAAAAAAATACAAACAGAAACAACAGATTTTGAAGCTTCCATAAAATTTACAGCGCCCAAAAAAGAAAATTTTATGATAAAGCATAAAAAGACAAAACACATTTAAACACTATATTCTTGGGGGCATAATAGGCAACTGTAGTGAACTGACCTTCACCAAATTAGAGAAAAATTGAACGCCGGCAGTAATCCACCAACACCAAGGAGGACGGCGGACGGCGGGGACAGCAGCGGCGACGAGATTGTTATTTGTATGGGATCAAAAAGAAGAAGAAAAGAAACAAGATAGGTTAATCCAAGTAAATAAGTTAGGGGATTAAATACTCACTTAGACCCTGAAATTTGAAACTGACACTTCTACGCCATCTTGTTCAAGGATCGAACAACTTTAACCTTTTCAATAATAAAATGTAAAAATAGCTATCATGTTTATTTCCATCACGTTTTTTTTACATTAAAGGTAGACATTTTTATATTAAATTGGCAAAATACATATACACCCCATTAAACTTGTCCAAAAAAAGGTTTGAACACTTAAACTAAATGGATATTCTTTTACCCCCTAAACATATTTGGAATGAATTATTTTTCCCCCGAAACACTAATACCAGTCTCATAATATGAAGTATTTTACACGCGCCAATAATACTTCAGGTGGTTGATGTATGAAGTTAGTATGGAATTGGCAAGCTTTACACCTCCAAACGTAATCTAAACAATCTTTCACTATGGTTGGCCAATAATACCCCATTCTTTTTATATGAAAATAAAATTTTGGCCCAGATTGATGCGCACCACATACTCCAGAGTGTGCTTCTTGCAGGGCTTGAAGGGATTCATGAGCCCCCAAATAACATAGGAGCACTCCATCAAATGATTGTATGTAGAGTGTATTCTTATAATAAAGAAAACGAGGGGCTCTCCATCGGATTTCTGTTTTCCTACGGGGATTTTTGGGCAATATCCCATAACAAAGATAATCGATTAATGGTTATCGCCAATCTTCAATTTCAACTTCAAGAACAGAAGCAAAATGCTCAACTTCGCTTTCTTCTTCCTCATAGTCATTTCGTGGAGGAACTACCCATCTTTGGCAAACAACGACTTGTGTCTGATCAGGCAAAGATAATGTAGAAGTGTGATGACCCAAAAGGTCATCCTATGTTTTAGAACTCGAATCTGCGCTCTTAAGCCTTAAAAATCTCATTTTTACCCTTCTCGATTTGCGTGTGCAGTCCGAACAGGTTTTCGAAAAGATTTTATGTTGAAAATTGATGAAAATAAGAATTTTTGCCTTAAAAGTTGATTTTAGTTGACTTCAGTCAATAGTTTTGGTAAACGGGCCCGGATCCGTACTTTGATGGTCCCGGTAGGTCCGTATCGAATTGTGGGACATGGGCGTATGCCCGGAATCGAATTCGGAGGTCCCTAACTCAAGTTATGAATTTTTGATGAAAATCAAAAGTCTGAAAATTAATTATTTTTAAGAATTGATTGATGTTTGGCATTGTTAGTGTCGGGTCCGTATTTTGATTCCGGAGCTCGGTACATGTTCATTATGATATTTAAGACTTGTCTGTGAAATTTGGTGAGAAACGGAGTTGATTTGACGTGATTCGGACGTCCAGTTGAGAAAATAGAAATTTTAAAGTGTTCTTGAGAATTTCATTTGATTTGGTGCTAAATTCGTAGTTCTAGGTGTTATCGCGAGCAAGTTCGTATGATGTTTTTAGACTTGTGTGCATGTTTGAATTGGAGCCCCGAGGGCTCGGGTGAGTTTCGGATAGGCCACGGAATGTTTTGGACTTTAAAAATCTGGTATTTTGCTGCAGCAGGTGTTCTGGCATGTCCTTCGCGTTCGCGAAGAGTAAACTGATGAGGGAGGAATTTCTTCTTCGCGAACGCGAAGGCTTGGTCGCGAACACGAAGCGATGGGGGCGTTACCCTTCGCGAACATGATAAGCCCATCGCGAACGCGTAGTGTTAGGCATTGGGGAGGGGGAGTCAGTCGTTCCTTCATCGCGAACGCGAGCAATGCCTCGCAAACGCGAAGGCCAGGGAGGAGTAACCATCGCGAACGCGAGCTGGGTCTCGTGAACGTGAAAGCTTGCCAGCCAGTACCTTTCGCGAACGCGACAGTGCTCTAGCGAACGCGATAAACACTGTCGCCCAGCACTTAACAGAATCCAAAAATGGGATTTTAGCCAAAAATTCATTTTCTCAAAAACCAAACGGTGAGAGGCGATTTTTCAAGAGCCATTTCTTCCCCAAATTATTGGTAAGTGATTCTAAATCATTTCCTTTCAATTACCTATTACATTTCTTGAATTTTCAACCTAAAATCTAGAGTTTTCATGGTAGAATTAGGGGTTAGGGTAGAAACTAGGAATTTCGGGAATTTGGGGATTTAGACCTCAATTTGAGGTCGGATTCCAGAACCAATAATATATTCGGGCTCGGGGATGAATGGGTAAATAGATTTTGGTCCGAACCTCGGGTTTTGACCAAGCGGGCCCGGGGTTGATTTTTCGACTTTTTGGAGGAAAATTTGGGAAATTTAATTTATGCAATATAATTGATTCCTTTAGCAATATTTGATATTATTGAGTCATTTTTGAATAGATACGAGTGGTTTAGAGGTAAATTCCAAAGGAAAAGCTATGATAGAGAATTAAGTGGCCTTCGGAGCGAGGTAAGTGCTGTGTCTAACCTTGACTTGAGGGAATTAGGAACCTTAGATTACTTGCTAAGTGAAATTCATGTGAGCGGCATATATGTGAGGTGACGAGTACTTATGCGCCACCAATTTACCTATTTTCCATGTTTCTCTGTTATTCTTATATTGTCCCATTCCTATGCCCAATTGCTATGTGTTATACTAGTGTTGTTCAATTTATCATTCTTATCATGTTCACATATTTTCTGGTGATAATTGAGTTTTTATTTCAAAGTTGAGATTGATATTATGGAACCAAATGTTGAAGTAAGGTTTGTACTTGTTATTCTATCTCCCTGTTGTTATTTATGCATTGCATTATAGTAAGGGAGAGTGTTAATGCACGAAGGGTGATGCCGTGCCATATTGTGAGTGTTAATGCATGAAGGGTGATGTCGTGCCATATTGTGAGTGTTAATGCACGAAGGGTGATGTCGTGCCATATTGTGAGTGTTAATGCACGAAGGGTGATGCCGTGCCATATTGTGAGTGTTAATGCACGAAGGGTGATGCCATGCCATATTGTGAGTGTTAATGCACGAAGGGTAATACCGTGTCGTTTCTATTAATTTTATGGTGAGATTGAGAGTAAAAGCACGAAGGGTGATGCCGTGCATTTTTTCTTTACTGTATTCACTATTCCTATTGATTCATGGTATATTGACTGCTCCGGTGATCATTCTGTTGTAGTTCTTTATCTTGTATTCCCCTCAGTATGTTCCCCTCCCGACATTTCCTGTTTAGTTCTTCATTTCTGTTATTTGCATATACATTGTTGAATTGTACAGGTTGATATGTAGGTACCTTGCCTTAGCCTCGTCACTACTTCATCGAGGTTAGGCTCGACACTTACCAGTACATGGGGTCGGTTGTACTGATACTGCACTCTGCACTTTCTGTGCAGATTTTAATACCGGCTCGGGTTGATCGAGATTTTGCTGTTGGTCCGCTGTCCAGAGACTCAACGTAGATCCGTCGGCGTTCACAGACCTTGAAATCCCCGTCTATCCTTTCTGTTATACTATTTCTTTCGTTCAGAGAGTTGTATTTCTTTGAGACTATTACTTGTAGTAAATTTTAGAATGCTCGTAAATGCTGACTCCAGATCCGAGTGGTAGTAATTAATACAGTTTTATAATATTTCGTACTTATTATATTTCATCTTAGTTAATTATTATTATTTACTGAATAGAAATAAGGAATTGGTTTAACGATTTTCTAACGTTGGCTTGCCTAGCAAGTGAAATGTTAGGCGCCATCACGGTCTCGTCGGTGGAAAATTTCGGGTCGTGACAGTTGGTATCAGAGCACTAGGTTGCCTAGGTCTCACGATTCACGAGCAAGCTTAGTAGAGTCTGGAGGATCGGTACAGAGACGTCTATGCTTATCTTCCAGAGGCTATGAAGTTTAGGAACAAGTTTCACATCTATTCTTCTCTATCGTGCGATTTTGCTTTCTCAATACTGATTGAACTCTTCTACTCTTATTATCTCGCAGATGGCGAGAACACGTACCGCTTCCTCAGCTGAGCAGCAGCCAGAGCCTCCAGTGACAGCTCTTACGCGGGGCAGAGGTCGAGGCTGTGTCAGAGGCCGAGACAGAGGCAGGGGGGAGCCTAGAGCCCCAGCAGTAGCCCCAGCAGTGGAGCCTTAGATAGAACTTGACGAGAAGGTTCCAGCACAGACTGTTCCTACCGGACCAACTCAGGTTCCGGAGGGGTTCATTTCCACCCCAGTACTTCAGGACGCTTTGGTCCGTTTGGTGGGCCTTATGGAGAGTGCGTCCTAGACTAGCGCATTTCCCATGGCACCAGCAGTCTCTTAGGCTAGAGGAGGAGCCCAAACTCCCACCACTCCCGCTCCGGAGCAGATAGCTCCCCAGTATCAGGTTCCAGCAGCTCAGCCAGTCGGATTAGTTCAGCCGGTTATTGCGGCACAGGTCGGAGATGGGCCAGCTATATCTTTTAAGGCTTTATGGAGATTGGAGAGGTTTACCAAGCTCTTTCCTGTTTACTTCAGTAGTGCTCCTTCAGAGGATCCCCAGGAGTATCTTGACAGCTGTCACGAGGTTCCACGAAACATGGGTATAGTGAAGACCAATGGGGTCGATTTTGCTGCATTTCAAATGACTGGTTCCGCCAAGAAATGGTGGAGAGATTACTTGTTGACCAGACCAGCTGGGTCGCCTGCTCTTACTTGGGACCAGTTCTCTCAGCTCTTCATAGAGAAGTTTCTTCCTATCACATTGAGAGAGGAGCGTCGTCGTCAGTTTGAGTGTCTCCAGCAGGGCAGTATGACTGTTACTCAGTATAAGACCCGTTTGTGGATTTGGCCCGTCATGCCATTCTTCTGCTTCCCATCGAGAGAGAGAGAGAGAGAGGGTGAGGAGGTTTATTGATGGACTTGCTCAGCCTATCAGATTGCAGATGGCTAAGGAGGCTAGGAGTGAGATTTCTTTTCAGGCGGCTGCTAATGTCGTCAGACGAGTCCAAATGGTTCTTACTCAGGGAGGTCAGGGGTATGACAAGAGACCTCGTCATTCTGGTGAGTTCAGCGGTGCCTCATCTAGAGGCAGGAGTACTTTTGATAGAGGCCATCCTCCCAGGCCATTGCATTCAGCGCTCTAGGCATCCCACGGTGCCTCAGGTGGTCGTGGCCCTCAGATGCATTATTCCGACCAGCTAGCCTACAGTGCACCACCAGCTCCTATTAGTGCACCTCCACTCCAGAGTTATCAGGGTGGTTATTCAGGTCGACAGGGTCAGTTTTAGGGTCAGCAGTCACAACAGTCGAGGTTATGTTATACTTGTTGTGATCCGAGGCACATTGCTAGATTTTGCCCTCGAGCAACGGGTAGCTCACAATATCAGAGTTCACGTGCCATGGTCCTGGCACCAGTTGCTGCACCACCTGCTCAGCCAGCCAGAGGTAGGGGTCAGGTAGCCAGAGGTAGAGGCTAGACTGTTAGAGGTGGAGGTCAGGTCGTTAGAGGTGGAGACCAGCCAGTTACAGGCCGTCCTAGGGAAGTAGTTCAGGGTGGTGGGGCCCAGCCCCAGTGTTATGCTTTCCTATCCAGGCCTGAAGCTGAGTCATCTGACGCTGTTATCACAGGTACTGTTTCAGTTTGCAGTAGAGATGCTTCAGTTCTATTTGATCCGGGATCTACTTACTCCTATGTGTCATCCTATTTTGCTTCCTATTTGGTTGTGCCCCGTGATTCTTTGAGTGCTCCTGTGTATGTGTCCACACCAGTGGGAGATGCTATTGTTGTAGATCGTGTTTATCGTTCGTGTGTGGTCACCATTGGGAGTCTTAAGACTCGTGTAGATCTTCTACTTCTCGACATGATTGATTTTGATGGCATACTGGGTATGGATTGGCTGTCACCTTATCATGCTATATTAGATTGTCATGCCAAGATGGTGACCTTAGCCTTGTAGGGGTTGCCTCGATTAGAGTGGAGAGGAAATCTTGGCTATTCTGCCAGCAGGGTTATCTCTTATGTGAAGGTTCTGCATATGGTCGAGAAGGGGTATCTAGCTTATTTGGCTTATGTCCGCGATTCTAGTGCGGAGGTTCCTTCCATGGATTCAGTGCCGGTTGTTCGTGAGTTTCTAGAGGTGTTTCCTGCAGACCTGCCGGGGATGCCACCCGATAGGGATATTGATTTCTGCATTGACTTGGCTCCGGGCACTCAGCCTATTTCCATTCCGCCATATCGCATGGCCCCGCTAGAGTTGAAAGGATTGAAGGAGCATTTGCAAGATTTGCTTGATAAGGGCTTCATTAGACCTAGTGTCTCGCCCTGGGGTGCACCTGTGTTGTTTGTGAAGAATAAAGATGGATCGATGAGGATGTGTATAGATTATCAGCGGTTGAACAAAGACACCATCAAGAACAAATATCCATTGCCGAGGATTGATGATTTATTTGATCAGCTTCAGGGTGCCAAGGTGTTTTCAAAGATTGATTTGAGATCTGGCTACCATCAGTTGAGGATTAGGGCATCCGATGTTCCTAAGACAACTTTTCGGACTCGGTATAGGCATTATGAGTTTCTAATGATATCATTTGGGCTGACAAATGCCCCAGGATCATTCATGGATTTGATGAACCGGGTGTTCAAACCCTACTTAGATTCCTTTGTGGTTGTATTTATTGATGATATCTTGATCTACTCCCATAGTCAAGAGGAGCATGAGTAGCACCTTCGGATTGTTCTTCAGACTCTGAAAGAAAGCCAGTTATATGCTAAGTTCTCAAAATGCGAGTTTTGGTTGAGTTCAATTGCTTTCTTGGGTCACGTTGTATCAGTAGAAGGTATTCATGTAGATCCTAAGAAGATTGAGGCAGTCCAGAACTGGCCTAGACCCACATCAGCTACAAAGATTCATAGTTTTCTGGGTTTGGCGGGCTATTACCGTCGATTTGTGGAGGGGTTTTCATCCATAGCAGCCCCGTTGACCAGATTGACCCAGAAGGGTGCCCCGTTCAGGTGGTCAAATGAGTGTAAAGCGAGCTTTCAGAAGCTCAAGACTGCTTTAACCACGGCATCGGTATTGGTGTTACCCACAGGTTCAGGATCTTATACAGTATATTGTGATGCATCTCGTATTGATCTGTGTGCGGTATTGATGCAGGGTGGCAAGTTTATTGCATATGCTTCATGGCAGCTGAAGGTTTACGAGAAGAATTACCCCATTCATGATCTAGAGCTGGCAGCCATTGTTCACGCACTGAAGATTTGGAGGCACTATCTTTACGGCGTGCCATGTGAGGTATTCACTGATCATCGGAGCTTGCAGTATTTGTTCAAGCAGAAGGAACTCAATTTGAGGCAGAGGAGGTGGTTGGAGCTATTGAAAGACTATGATATCACCATATTGTATCATCCCGGGAAGGCCAATGTGGTGGCCGATGCTTTGAATAAAAAGTCAGTCAGTACGGGTAGCCTTGCATATATTTTAGTTGGTGAGAGACCGCTTGCATTGGATGTTTAGGCCTTGGCCAACCAATTCGTGAGGTTAAATGTTTCTGAGCCCAGCCGTGTTCTAGCTTGTACAGTTTCTCGGTCTTCTTTATTTGAGCGCATCAGAGATCGACAGGATGACGATCCTTATTTACTTGTCCTCAGAGACACAGTGCGGCATGGTGGTGCCAAGCAGGTTACTATTGGAGATGATGGAGTTTTGAGGATGCAGGGTCGTATTTGCGTGCCTAATGTGGATGGACTTCGTGAGTTGATCCTTAAGGAGTCCCATAGTTCCCGGTATTCTATTCATCCGGGCGCCGCCAAGATGTATCAGGACTTGAGGCAGCATTATTGGTGGAGGCGAATGAAGAAGGACATAGTTGCCTATGTAGCTCGGTGCCTAAATTGCCAGCAGGTAAAGTGTGAGCATCAGAGACTTGGTGGTTTACTTCAGAGGTTAGATATTCCTGAGTGGAAGTGGGAGCGTATCACTATGGATTTTGTTGTTGGACTCCCACGGACTCAGAGGAAGTTCGATGCAGTTTGGGTTATTGTGGACAGGCTGACTAAGTCAGCGCACTTTATTCCTGTGGCAGTTACCTATTCCTCAGAGCGGTTAGCATAGATTTATATTCGGGAGATCGTCCGTCTTCACGGTGTGCCCGTGTCTATCATTTCTGATCGAGGTACGCAGTTTACCTCGCACTTTTGGAGGGCAGTACAGCGTGAGATGGGTACGCGGGTTGAGTTGAGCACAACATTCCATCCTCAGATGGACGGGCAGTCCGAGCGTACTATTCAGATCTTGGAGGATATGCTCCGCGCTTGTGTTATAGACTTCGGAGGATCGTGGGATCAGTTCTTGCCCCTTGTAGAGTTCGCCTACAACAACAGCTACCAGTCGAGCATTCAAATGGCTCCCTATGAGGCATTATATGGTAGGCGGTGTTGGTCGCCAGTTGGGTGGTTCGAGCCAGGAGAGGCTCGGTTGTTGGGCACAAACTTAGTACAAGATGCCTTGGATAAGGTCAAGATTATTCAGGATTGATTTCGCATAGCTCAGTCCAGGCAGAAGAGTTATGCCGACCGTAGAGTTCGTGATGTTGTATTCATGATCGGAGAGAGAGTATTACTTCGGGTATCACCCATGAAGGGTGTAATGAGGTCCTGAAAGAAGGGCAAGTTGAGCCCTAGGTATATCGGACCTTTTGAGATTCTGGAGAGAGTGGGAGAGGTGGCTTACAGGCTTGAGTTGCTACTTAGTTTAGCAGTTGTTCATCCGATATTCCATGTGTCTATGCTTTCGAAAGTATCACGGCGATACATCCCATGTGTTAGATTTAAGCTTCGTCCAGTTGGACAAGGATTTGACTTACGAGGAGGAGCCGGTAGCAATTCTAGCCCGGCAAGTTCGCCAGTTGAGATCAAAGAGTTACCCTTCAGTTCGAGTGTAGTGGAGAGGTCAGCTTATTGGGGCAGCTACTTGGGAGTCCGAGTCCGATATGCGAAGTAGATATCCCCACCTTTTCACCAGCCCAGGTACTTTTCTATGTCCGTTCGAGGACGAACGGTTATTTTAGAGGTGGAGAATGTGATGACCCAAAAGGTCATCTTATGTTTTAGAACTCGAATCTGCGCTCTTAAGCCTTTAAAATCTCATTTTTTTCCTCCTCGATTTGCGTGTACAGTCCGGGCAGGTTTCCGGAAAGATTTTATGTTGAAAATTGACGAAAATAAGAATTTTAGCCTTAAAAGTTAATTTTAATTGACTTCGGTCAACAATTTTAGTAAACGGACCCTAATCCATGCTTTGACGGTCCCGGTAGGTCCGTATCGAATTATGGGACATGGGCGTATGCCCGGAATCGAATTCGGAGGTCCCTAGCTCAAGTTATGAATTTTTGATGAAAATTAAAAGTGTGCAAATTAATTATTTTTAAGAATTGATTGATGTTTGGCATTGTTAGTGCCGTGTCCGTATTCTGGTTCCGGGGCCCGGTACATGTTCATTATGATATTTAAGACATGTTTGTGAAATTTGGTGAGAAACAGAATTGATTTGACGTGATTCGGACGTCCAGTTGAGAAAATAAAAATTTTAAAGTGTTCTTGAGAATTTAATTTGATTTGGTGCTAAATTCATAGTTCTAGGTGTTATTTTGGCGATTTGATCATGCGAGCAAGTTCGTATGATGTTTCTAGACTTATGTGCATGTTTGATTTGGAGCCCCGAGGGCTCGGGTGAGTTTCGGATAGGCCACGAGATGTTTTGGACTTTAAAAATCTGGTATTTTGCTGCAGCAGGTGTTCTGGCATGTCCTTCTTCGCGTTCGCGAAGGTCCTCTCACGATCGCGAAGAGTAAACTGATGAGGCAGGGATTTCTTCTTCACGAACGCGAAGGCTTGGTTGCGAACGCAAAGTGATGGGGGCGTTACCCTTCGCGAACGCGACAAGCCCATCGCGAACGCATAGTGTTAGGCATTGGGGAGGGGGAGTCAGTCATTCCTTCATCGCGAACGCGAGCAATGCCTCGAACGCGAAGGCCAGGGGGGAGTAACCATCGCGAACAAGAGCTGGGTCTCGTGAACACGAAGGCTTGGCAGCCAGTACCCTTCGCGAACGCGACAGTGCTCTCGCGAACGCGATGAACAGTGTCGCCCAGCACTTAACAGAATCCAAAAACGGGATTTTAGCCAAAAATTCATTTTCTCAAAAATCAAACGGTGAGAGGCGGTTTTTCAAGAGCCATTTCTTCCCCAAATTGTTGGTAAGTGATTCTAAACCATTTTCTTTCAATTACCCATTGCATTTCTTGAATTTTCAACCTAAAATCAAGAGTTTTCATTGTAGAATTATGGGTTAGGGTAGAAACTAGGAATTTCAGGAATTTGAGAATTTAGACCTCAATTTGAGGTTGGATTCCAGAACCAATAATATATTCGGGCTCGGGGATGAATGGGTAAATGGATTTTGGTCCGAACCTCGGGTTTTGACTAAGCGGGCCCGGGGTCAATTTTTTGACTTTTTGGAAGAAAATTTGAGAAATTTAATTTGTGCAATATAATTGATTCCTTTAGCAATATTTGATATTATTTAGTCATTTTTAAATAGATACGAGTGGTTTGGAGGTGAATTCTAAAGGAAAAGCTGTGATTGAGAATTAAGTGGTCTTCGGAGCGAGGTAAGTGTTGTGTGTAACCCTGACTTGAGGGAATTAGGAACCTAAGATTACTTGCTAAGTGAAATTCATGTGAGCGGCATATATGTGAGGTGACGAGTACTTATGCGCTGCCAATTTACCTGTTTTCCATATCTCTGTTATTCTTATATTGTCCCATTCCTATGCCCAATTGCTACGTGTTATACTAGTGTTGTTCAATTTTTCATTCTTATCATGTTCACGGATTTTCTAGTGATAATTGAGTTTTTATTTCAAAGTTGAGATTGATATTATGGAATCAAATGTTGAAGTAAGGTTTGTACTTATTATTTTATCTCCCTGTTGTTATTTATGCATTGCATTATGGTAAGGGAGAGTGTTAATGCACGAAGGGTGATGCCGTGCCATATTGTGAGTGTTAATACACGAAGGGTGATGCCGTGCCATATTGTGAGTGTTAATGCACGAAGGATGATGCCGTGCCGTTTCTATTAATTTTATGGTGAGATTGAGAGTAAAAGTACGAAGGGTGATGCCGTTCATTTTTTCTTTACTATATTCACTATTCCTGTTGATTCATGGTATATTGACTGCTCCGGTGATCATTCTGTTGTAGTTATTTATCTTGTATTCCCCTCAGTATGTTCCCCTCCCGACATTTTCTATTTAGTTCTTCATTTTTGTTATTTGCATATACATTGTTGAATTGTACAGATTGATTTGTAGGTGCCTTGCCTTAGCCTCGTCACTACTTCATCGAGGTTAGGCTCGACACTTACCAGTACATGGGGTCGGTTGTACTGATACTGCACTCTGCACTTTCTGTGCAGATTTTGATACCGGCTTGGGTTGATCGAGATTTTGCTATTGGTCTGCTGTCCGGAGACTCAAGGTAGATCTGTCGGCGTTCACAGACCTTGAAGTCCCCGTCTATCCTTTCTGTTATACTGTTTCTTTCGTTCAGACAGTTGTATTTCTTTCAGACTATTATTTGTAGTAAATTCTAGAATGCTCGTGAATGGTAACTCCATATCTGGGTGGTAGTAATTAATACAGTTTTATAATATTCCGTACTTATTATATTTTATCTTAGTTAATTATTGTTATTTACTGAATGGAAATAAGGAATCGGTTTAACGATTTTCTAACGTTGGCTTGCCTAGCAAGTGAAATGTTAGGCGCCATCACGGTCCCGTCAGTGGGAAATTTCGGGCCGTGACAGGAAGCTAAGGATGTTAATGCATCAGCTCTCTTATTTTTCTTTCCCGGCACGTGTTGAATAGTTACTTCTCCAAGCCAACTTACCAATCTTTGAGCATATTTGTGATATGGTACCAACTCTGGCTTCTTGACCTCATAACTACCCAAAATCTGATTGATCACTAACTTGGAGTCTCCAAAAACTTGTAGTTGCAATTGTTTGATATCCACAACCATTTCAAGCCCAAGTATGAGCGCTTGATATTCAGCAACATTATTGGAGCAGCGTTATGTCAGAGTGAAATAATATGGCAAAACTTCTCCTTGAAAAGTGATAAACACTATTCCAGCGCCATCTCTTTCACGATGTGCAGCGCCATCAAAATACATCTTCCAAGGAGGTTGAATTTCTATGCCCATTGCATCTTCATTGGGCAATTGATCAGACAACTCCCAATTATCTGGAATCAGATGGTCAGCTAGGAAATCTTCTAATGTTTGTCCTTTTATTGCCTTTTGAGGAACATACACAATTTCAAATTGTTGAAATTGGAGGTACCACCTCGCTAATCGATCACTTAAGACTGGTTTAGACATGACAAACTTGATAGGATTCACTCTTGAAAAGAGTCGCACAATGTGAGCTTGGAAGTAATGCTTCAGCTTCTGAATAGAGAAGACAAGTGCCAAACATAACTTCTCAATAAGTGAATACTTGAGTGCATTTGGCGTCATCATCCTACTCAAGTAATAAAGTGCATTTTCTTTGTCTTCATTGTTTCCTTGAGCCAGAAACGCTCCTACTGACCTTTCCTGTGCTGATATGTATAATATTAATGGTTTTTCAGGTATGGGGGCTGCCAGTACTAGAGGTTTCATCAGATAAGACTTAATGCTTTCAAAAGCATTTTTGCAAGCTTGGTCCCATTCAAAAGGAACCCCTTTCTTCATGAGGCGACTAAATGGTTGGCATCCAACTAGATTCGAAATAAATCTTTTAAGATATGCGAGCTTACCTTGTAAGCCTATTCGTAAATATCCTTAGGCTCGGGAATTTTCAAGATAGCATCCACCTTAGCTTGATCAATTTCGATACCTCAGTGTCGAACAATAAATCGAGGAACTTCCCAGAAGTAACTCCAAAGAAACACTTCAATGGATTCATTATGAGTTGGTATCTCCGAAGCCGTTCAAATGCCATCCTCAAATCTTGCAAGTGATCATCTTTCTTCCTTGACTTTACCACCAAGTAGTCAACATAACACTCCACATTTTTATGAAGCATGTCATCAAAAATATTTTGCATGGCACGTTGGTATGTAGCACCAACATTCTTCAAACCAAAAGGTATTACCTTGTAGCAGTATATACCTTTAAGGGTGCGAAAGGCAGTAAGTTCTTCATCCTTCGGTGCCATGCGAATTTGATTATATCCAGATGAACCATCCATGAAAGACATCGCCTCGTATCCAGTCGTGGCATCAATCATAAGCTCGGGGATAAGAAGAGGAAATTCATCCTTAGGACAAGCGTTATATAGGTCCCTAAAGTCAACACAAACTCGAATTTGGCCATTCTTCTTTCTTACAGGGACGATGCTTGAAATCCATGTAGGATATTTAATTTCACGAACAAAACCAGCCTCAATAAGCTTATTAACTTCGGTTTCAATCAAGGGAACTAGTTCAGGTCTGAAGCGACGTTGTTCTTGCTTCACAGGACGAGCACCTCATTTGACAGCAAGATGAATAAACAACCACCTTGGGGTCTAAACCTAGTATTTCTTTGTAGCTCCAAGCAAATACGTCTTTAAACTCCTTAAGTAGCTCAATATATTTGCTCTTTTCATCACCAGTTAGAGAGGCACTTACATATGTGGGCTTTGGATCTTCAACTACTCTGAGATTGACTTCTTTTAGTGCATCAACCGTTGTCTTCACCCCTTCTTCAAGCTCAGGTGGTGCATCTTTATCGTCTTCATCCTCTTGAGGATCACCATCATTGAAAGATATGTGATGACATACATGAATATCAAGGCACTTTTCCTCAACTTCCATATAAGATGAAGTATTTTGTTCGTCATAAATGGTGATATGATATGAGGACCCTACACTTTCTTCATCTTCCTCCCGTTCTTTAGTGTGAACTATAGTATGAGCCTTTGCTTTGAGGACCTCTCCGCACGAAACTACAAGTTTGGTCTCTCGCCTCATTCTAGAAGGAATTAGACTTGGGCAGTCTGTGGTCAAAATCTCCTTTTTAGCGAAGATAGGTGCTCCAATCCTTCTATCACGTCCATGACGCTTGTTCTCCTTCTTCTTCTGTTGGTTGTTGATTTGACTTGGATTGCCACCCCTTCTCGACACGTGGCATGATTTCATTGGCTCATTTATTTGGTTTGGATTGCCAAATTATTTGACACGTGGCATAATTTTGTTGGCTCTTTCTTTTAACTTAGATTGCCACATCACTTGACACGTGGCATGAGCCTGGGCTTTAAGATGGGCTAATAGCCATTTGGACCTTGGGCTAATGGAGTGGGCTTATCATTTAATTTGTAGTCCAATTTAAAGGTATCCCATATATATATATATATATATATATATATATATATATATATATATATATATATATATATAAAGAGAGAGAGAGAGAGAGAGAGAGAGCCAAATTTACTAGCCACAATATTTATTTAGACTAATGTCTTGAATTTAATATGGTCCAAATTATTTTATGGATTTAAATCCGATAAAATATAAATGCTTACACTAACGTTTGGTTAGAGAGTAGATTTTTTTTTTTTTTTTTAGAAAAATATTTTTTTATGCTACTCTCATCACCCCTCCCCATTTCCCCAAGTCTCTAAAAATTCACACAAACCCAAAAGAACTAATGTGCTGCTTTACTTTTTTACGCAAAAATAACATTGAAATTTGTGCTTCATAACTAAAAAGAAAATACTCTTTTTTTGGTTGAAAAAGAAAGTGCTCTTTCTACAACATGAAAATAAAGTACTCATTTTATTGAAATAAAAGAAATACATCATGAAAAGAAAATACTTATTTGGTTGAAATGAAAAAAAAAGATACTTTTTTTACATCATGAAAAGAAAATATTTTTTTTGTGAAATGAAAAAAAAATTCTACATAAAAAGAAAGTATTTTTTTGTTAAAATAAAAAAAAATACTTTTTTATATCATAAAAAAATACTCATTTGTTGAAATAAAAAAAAACTATCTACAACATGAAAAGAAAGTACTATTAATAATATTTTTATTTAGGGTGTGGTGAGGTGGATGGGGTGGGGTGGGTAGGGGTGGGGCGAGGGTTGGGTGGGTGGTGGTGAGGTGTGGGGGTGGGTTGGTGGGGGCTGATAGGGATGGGGAATATGGTGGGGAAGGTTGAGAAGGAATTTTGAAAAATATTTTTCCTTCTCTTAATAAGGAAAACATTTCTTTCCAATTGGAAGAAAATGAGTTCATGAGGAAAATATTTTCTAAAATATTTAGGCCGATCAAACACGAAAAAATTAAAAAATATTTTTCTTCATACCAAACACACCCTATATTACAACTGATTTCTCTATTTTCTAATTACTTTCATCACTGGTGATCTTTTCGAGGAAACAAATTTATGGTCCCGGGGTAAATTTGGCCTGATAGCATAAGGGAGGTTAAATGTAAACAATATATAAAAGTTGAGGGGTATATTTGATCATTTTCCCTTTTAAGTATCCCTTCTATGATATTGTGCTCGAAACCGGCGCATAAATAAAATCTCACTCATGCATTTGCTTATTAAGGGATTGAACAACTTTAATCTTTTCAATTATAGAGGGTAAAAATAGCTATCATGTTTATTTCCGTCACATTTTTATTTTTGGATTTTTTTTAAAGTCAAAAACATGTTTAATCCTTGTTAATTCCAATTACAAAAGAAAATAAATTAATTGGATAGAAACTCTCTTATTCTATAACTCATCTACACACGCGGTTAGTTACTACCAGAACTAACTCAAACCACCATACCGTTTTTTTTTTTGTTTATACTAAGCTTTCATATAGAGGTATGACTCAACTATAAATTTTTAATATGTTATGTTCTTTTGAATTATTAACAAAGTCGGATGAGAAGAATCCAACAGAATAATAAAATGAGGCGTAACACTAAACAATTCTAAATCAAATAGGGTTAAAATGAGGCAGAACCTCGATAAATTAGTCATAATTTGTTTTAGTTATAGATTCATAATTAAATATTTATATATATTTAATAAATTTTTTTAATATAAATATAGAATCCAAGCAAAACTGGATTTGTCCATTCAAGGGTATTTTTGGCCTTTCCCTGCAAAAAAAAAAAAAGAACGTTATTAGTCACAGCTGTTTTTGCCGTGTCATACTTTCCAAAAGTGTGTCCATTCAAGGATATTCATAAACCAACCGTGGCCTCGTGAATACGGTCTTTCTAGTTCAAAGTCTGTATTTTTTGTGTCATTCACGATTCAAGAAAGTGTTTTCTGTCGTTGTTTTTCAAATGCCTCAAGAAAGAACCAAACCCATGGAGAAGATTGCTCAATTTCGTCCCTCTGACACTGATCTGATAATGCAATTGTTGAAATTTGTGGCTGGAAAATGCTTACCAACTGAAGAATTGATTGTCTATGCAGATGTTTACAGCAAAGAGCCATGGCAATTAATTGGGGACATGAATTCCAAGAAAACCCATTACTTTCTCACCCAATTGAAGAAGAAGAAGCCCACTGATGCCCGATTCAACAGAACTACTGGTAATGGGACTTGGACACAGCAGAATAAAGGCAAGCAAATTCTTGATGAAGATGATAGTCTGATTATTGGGTATAAAAGAAGCTTGACTTACAAGCACAAGAAAGACTCCTCTTTGAATGGCCGCTGGTTGATGATGGAGTATTTCTTGGCTGACTATCTTCTTCAGGAGTTGAAATCTGACGAAGCTAAAGAGTTTGTAATCTGTGCGATTAAGAAGAACCCCAGATCAGAAATCAGAGGAAACAATGCTGCTACTGTTGTAGAGTATAAGAGGTTCATCGATCGTGTCTTGCAAGAAGGGGTTCATCGCCAAACCTCAGGACCCTCAGAACAGAGTACTGTGATTTTGTCTAAGAACAGTCCTTTGATGTTGGTTCAGACTGATTCTGATGGATTCTTTGGAGTGCTGAACGTGGAAAATCAAGAATGCTGTTATCAGGAAGGTGATGAGGAGGAAGTTGATTGGGAATCTATATTGGATTTTGGGGATCATGGTTCAGTGCAGAATGACTTGCTTTACTGATTCTGGAAAATTGAAGTTTGGTAGATTTCTGAAAAGGATATTTTTTATTCTTGAGTTTCTTTGAAATCCAAGATGACTTTTTTTTTTGATTTTGGGTACTTTTTGTTAGGATATCTGTGAAATATTAGGGATTTAGGAGCATGATTCTGACATTGACTTATTGGATATTTAGATTATGTTGGTGTTAATTAACAACCAACACATTTTTTCATCATCGATTTTGTGCAATGTAGATGATGTTGTCATTTTCTAAAGGTCTATGTAACACTTAGAGTTCATTCTTATTGTTTATAATGAAAAGTTCAATTATGAAAGATGCTCTTTTTTATTTTGCTTTTGCTCATTTGTTGATGTCCTGTTTCTTTGATTTGTTTGACATTTTCTCTTGATGTCTGTTTTGTGTTTTCCTGTTTAAAGAATTTTGTTGTTTCACTATTTTTAGGTTGTTGGTATAGGATCACTATTCGTATGATTTGTAATATCAAGCTGCTAAAAGTAAGACGACATCAGTAAATAGGAGAAGTCGGATTAATTTAGTACCTTAACAAAAACTTTCATTTGTAGCAATGAATATAGGAGGCTTGATGATGGGTCTTAAGAAGTGAAAACAGAATGCATAGGCCAGTGATGTTGAGCTATGCATTTTTTGGCATCTGAAAGTAATATTTCCTCAAGTTCACTGTCCGTTAACAACATCAAATTTTTTCTCTTGTACACTTCATTTGTGCACTCTATTAGTTGCTTCGCTAGTTGCTATATATGCTATTTCAGCTTCTTTGACTCTTCCCTAATACTCTTTTCAGCAACAAACTTATAAAGTCATATTTCCTCCAGAGTAGCTTATATTAGATGGACTCTCCCTATCTTTCCCACCCCAATCCCCACCTCTACATCCTTACTTTTCTCCAACTTATTCATGTTTCTTCTGCACCAAACAACTGAAATCTGATTCCAAGGTAACATATAACAAGGATAAATTACCTCAAGTTAATCACTTTAGCAAGATAAAGGTGAACAATTATGTTGAAGCAGAGCAAAAGTCTCATTTTCCATCCTAATGCCTCCAGCTTTAGTCCTATTGCAGAAATTCTAAAAAAGGCAGTTAAACGCAAAGTTTTTGCTGTCCGATTCTTCTAACGTGAATCATGATGGTGCTGCCCTACAGTTTAGCTCTTGATGGTTTATACTTTGTATCCTCCTTTTCATGTTCTCCGCTACCAAGATATCCTTAAGTTGTGCGCAACCTGCTATTTGAACAAATAACAACTTAATGGGGCACTTATAGGCCCAAAACAATTCCAAAAGTCTTTTTCTTCTCTTCTGATCAATAGTCGTTGATTCAATTCTTCATCCTTAGACCAATCCACCTCATTAATTCAAGCAATTCCCTACGGAAATATTACAAAGAAAAGCTGAGTTACTGGATCAATTTCCTTTTCTTGAGTTTTATCATTTCAAATTGGTGAAATATATTTGCATCATACTATTTAAGAACATACATGCCAAAATACTAAAGATAATCGAAGGTCCAGGTGATCAACCTGTCCTATCTACAATTTTTATGATAACAACGACAGCAAGTATGACTGCAACCATCCATAGTTCCATAATGGTCAAATGAATATGTATGTACTTCATGAACTGCAACTTTTGTAACTTTACCCCCTTAGCAGTAGGAACATAATGAGGCCACTAAAAAGACAGATTGCGCAGAATAATGTTCCATTTTCTCTTGATCTTCGGTTCTGCCCTTTTCTCAATTAAAGAATTTTGTCGTTCATTATTTTTTATCGTTATGTATGGGAAACATTGAATTTAGTTAGTTAATATCTCTAAAGATGACTGCCAAACACCTTATCAAAAAACTATATGTTCTTATCAAAATAGCATGAGGAATTGTTCAGGAGGTGATCTGTAGAGTAAGCTTGAAGGCTAGATTGGCAAGGAGAATAGAGAAGCTCAATTTATATCCTTAACGAATGTGTATGATGAATACTAAGTAGTTTTGTTTTTAGCTGTACATATCTCTTTGGTAGATAAAATACTTTTAATTACTAAAAATAAAACTGCCAAATACCGTCTCTTTCATGAGGTCTACTGCATATAGATATAGTTGGACTCACATGATGATAAAAGATCAAGCACTGTGATTAGTAGTAGACTAGTGGTAATAGTACAAATTCAAAAAAGAGAGGTACTGTGATTTTTGCAGTCTGCAGATGCTCAAGTTGCTAGGAGTTTTGTATTCTCTAGGTTCTAAGCATCATACTGCATAATACGTCAGCTGTTGCTACTGTTGGGAAAACAGTCGACAAAACAAAGTTAACATTGCTGCAATAGCCACCAGACTGGAGAAATACAATAAGTCTGCTTATGTTGATGTTTCTGGTTCCGCTCCAGTGGTGTTGTGGTGCTAGCCAGTTTTTATCTGGGACTTTTTATGTGCTTGGATATTTTGAACTGAATATTGGTTAGAACTTATATCTATTTTCATTCTTATTGCATTTCTAAACTACCTGCTTATGTTTATTGTTAACCAAAGAAAGCTACTTGTTTACATTGTGCTTCACTCACATAGAATCAGCTTCAATTTATTTTGATGATCGGAGTGTTTTTCTAAACTACCTCCAGGTAATTTTTCTATTTTTCCTTTTTCAGTAGTAGCTTCACTTGTGTTCACTTCATTCTGACATGAAAATCTACTTTCTCACCTGTTCAAAACAAGAAGCAATTGCTACCTGATGATCGAGTTTCACCCATTAGAATCACTATTTGTCATGTGTTTGTGTTTAAGTACGACGGCCAAAAATGGTTAAGGGGCAGTACCATTGAGATCTGTTAGCTGTCTATCTACGGGTTATGCATTCTTTCAACCAAATTTTCTCACAAGAAAGAAAAACTACGACGTTCTGTTTGACATGTTTCAAAACTCCTTTACAGCTATTCCAGTGAAGCAAGCTACAGAATATTGGCAACTTCTGCTCTTATCCATAAATTACTGTCACGACCTCAAATTCCCTCCGTAGGATGTCGTGATGACACCTAGTCTCTAAAACTAGGTAAGCCTAATTATACGGAATAATAATAAATATCTAAAATAAATAAACTACAATTCAAACAATTTCAACTCCCAAAACCCGGTAGAAATAAATCACAAGGTTCTAAGAAATTATTCTCAATGTCTCTATATATCAAGGTCTAAATAAAATAAAACGAAGCAACATAAAATGATAGAAGGGGACTCCGGAGTCTGCGGATGCTGGCAGATATACCTAGAAGTCTCCGTGCGCAGGTAACTCACTGACGTCTAGGCTGGTAAGATGTACCTGGATCTGCACAAAAGGATGTGCAGAAGCGTAGTATGAGTACACCACAACGGTACCCAGTAAGTGCCAAGCCTAACCTCGGTAGAGTAGTGACGAGGTCAGGTGAGACCCTACTGGAATATAATAATGGCATGGTAAAATGTTTAACAATATAGTAAAATAAAATGACATTGAAAATGAATCAAGTAGTATGTCACCATTTAATTACGCAAAATAATGGCAAATGATATCTCGTGGAAACAAAACAGAATTTCCTTTCAACATTAAGAAAATCACAACAAATAATCAAGGCAATTGCGGCCATAAATCAATATCAACAAGGGCACTCCCGAGGTACCGCCTCGTAGTCCCAAATCATAAATAAATTTACAATATCACATTTCCTTATCTCACCGCGGGAGACTTCACAATTTATTTTAAAGAAAATATTTTTCCCGAAATAGCATCTCGCGTTTTAGCCATCCTTATCACACCGCATGACTTCTAGTAGTTTCCCCTACTAGCCACGCGTATCAAGCCACCCTTATCTCACCGCATGCATTTCAATACCCAGACCTTATACCACCGCATGCGTATCAATATCACAATTTGCACCTCAAGTGCTCAAATAATTTATCTTGTCAAAATAATTCAATAACAATATTTTTCCACAATAAAGAGCTCACGGCTCATGCCAAAATAAATTATCAATAATATTTTTCTACAATAAAGAAATCGCGGCTCCATCACAATGAGTACAAAAATCTTACAAAAATATTCAAGAATAAATAATTCAGGAAAATAATATTTAAAAATCTTTAATACGTTGCATTCAATATCAAATTTAAAAATGTCAAATACTTCATATTAATAATGTTTAATTTAAAGAAAATCACCCTTCAAATAATGCACAGAGTAAAAGAAATCAAGTTTCAACTAAACAGGTATAACAATTAGCAGGAAAAGGTCAAACAATTTAAAGTATATATCTCAGATCAATGATGAAGAATATAACAAGATAAAATAATTTAATAAATGCGCAACAATGATCTACACAATTTAAAAATATAATCTTTCACATTTAGCCCGTGTACACACTCGTCACCTCGTGTACACGACTTTCAACACATTTCAATAATCACATCAATATCAATTCTAGGGAAAATTTCCCCCACACAAGGTTAGACAAGTCACTTACCTCGACTTGCTCCAATTTAACCAAGTATTATGCTTTTCCACGATTTTCCAACTCCGGTCGACCGTATCTAGTCACAATTAATTCGATACCGTCAACAAAAATTATAGAAATCAATTTCATAAGAAAATATTACATTTTTCAATGAAATCTGAAATTAGCTCAAAACTTGCCCGTAGAGCCCACATCTCGGAATCCGGCAAAACTTACAAAATCCGATAACCCATTCAATTACGAGTCCAACCATACCAGTTTCACTCAAATCCGACTCCGGATCGACACCGAAATCTCAAAAATTTGTTTCTATGAGATTTCTAAAATTTTTCAAATTTCAATCTCAAAACACTAATTAAATGGTGAAAACAATGATAGGTTCGTGTATATTGACCAAATCCGAGTTAGAATCACTTACCCAAATTTTTTTCCTTGAAAATATATAAAAATCGCCTCTCTTCAAGCTCCAATTCGTCAAAAAGGTAAATGGGACGAAGTCCCCTGTTTTTATAACTTACAGATTTGTTAGGGAGCTCGATTTGTCAAGGAGCTCGATTTGGTGAGGGAGTCCGATTTTGACAGGGAGCTCGATTTTGTGAGGGAGCTCAATTTTGTCAGGGAGCTCTATTTTGTCAGGGAGTCCGATTTTGACAAGGAGCTCGATTTTGTTAGGGAGCTCGATTTGTAAGGGAGCTCGATTTGTCAGGGAGTCTGATTTTGACAGGTACTTGATTTTGACAGGGAGCTCGATTTTGCGATTTTGTCAAGGAGCTCGAATTTGTTAGGGAGCTCGATTTTGACAGGCAGCCCGATTTTGGCAGGCAGCTCGATTTTGACAGCATTTCCAGCAGAAAAATTGCAGCAGCTAAGTCCCACTTTTGATCCGTTAACAATCTGAAACTCACCCGAGGCCCTCGGGACCTCAACCCAATACACCAACAAGTCCTAAAACATCACACGAACTTATTTGAAACCTCAAATCACATCAAATAACGCTAAAATCACGAATCATGCTCCAATTCAAGCTTAATGAAACTTAGAATTTCCAACTTCTACATTCGATGACGAAACCTATCAAATCAAGTCCGATTCAGCTCAAATTTTGCACCCAAGTCATAAATGACATAACGGAGCTTTGAAAATTTTCAGAACTGGATTCCGACCCCGATATCAAAAAGTCAACTCCCCGGTCAAACTTCCAAACTTTAAATTCCTATTTTAGCCATTTCAAGCCTAATTTCACTACGGACTTCCAAATAAAATTTCGATCATGCTCCTAAGTCCAAAATCACCATACGGAGCTGCTGGATTCATCAAAACTCTATTCCAGGGTCGTTTGCACATAATTCGACATTCGGTCACTATTTGAACTTAAACTTTTAAATCTTTTCATCAAAATTCCGTATCTCGGACTAAGGACCTCGGAATTTAATTACGGGCATACGCCCAAGTCTCAAATCATGATACGGACCTACCGGAACTGTTAAAACACTAATCCGAGTCCGTTTGCTCAAAATGTTGACCAAAGTCAACTCAGTTGAGTTTTAAACATCTAATTCACATTTTAATCCATTTTTCATCTGAAAACTTTCCGGAAAATTTTACGGACTGCGCACGCAAGTCGAGGAATGATAAATAGTGCTTTTCAAAGTCTTAGAACACAAAATTAATTATTAAATTTAAAGATGACATTTTGGGTCATCACATTCTCCACCTCTAAAGCAAATGTTCGTCCTAGAACGGAGTTAGAAAAATTACCTGAGCTGGTGAATAAGTGTGGATAACGGCTGCGTATATCAAGCTCGGTCTCCCAAGTTGCCTCCTCGACCGAATGACCCCTCCACCGAACCTTCACGGAAGCAATGTTCTTTGACCTCAGCTTTCGAACCTGCCTATCCAAAATAGCCACTGGTTCCTCAACATAAGATAAATCATTGTCCAACTGAACCGAACTGAAGTCTAACACATAAGACGGATCGCCATGATATTTCCGAAGCATGGAAACATGGAATACCGGATGAACCGCAGAGAGACTAGGTGGTAGTGCAAGTTTGTAAGCCACCTCTCCACCTCTCTCAAGAATCTCAAAAGGCCCAATATACATAGGGCTCAACTTGCCCTTCTTCCCAAACCTCATCACACCCTTCATAGGCGAAGCCCGGAGCAATACCCGCTCACCAACCATGAATGTAACATCACGAACCTTCCGATCCGCATAACTCTTCTGTCTAGATTGGGCTGTACGAAGTCGATCCTGAATCAACTTAACCTTTTCCAAGGCATCCTGAGCCAAGTCTGTACCTAAAAGTCTAGCCTCGCCTAGTTCGAACCAACCCACTGGAGACCGGCACCACCTGCCATACAAGGCCTTATACGGAGCCATCTGAATGCTTGACTGGTAACTGTTGTTGTAAGCAAACTCCGCAAGTGATAAGAACTGATTCTAAGCACCCCCAAAATCTATCACACACGCACGAAGCATATCCTCCAGTATCTGAATAGTGCGTTCGGACTGCCCGTCCGTCTGAGGGTGAAATACTATACTCAATTCTACCCGAGTACCCAACTCACGCTATACTGCCCTCCAAAATCGTGAGGTAAACTGTGTACCCCGGTCAGAGATGATAGATACTGGTACACCATGAAGTCTGAAAATTTCGTGAATATATACCTGAGCCAACTGCTCTGAAGAGTAAGTAGTAATCACAGGAATGAAATGAGCTGATTTGGTCAGCCTATCCATAATCACCCAAACTGCATCAAACTTCCGGTGAGTCCGTGGGAGCCCAACAACGAAATCCATAGTGATCTGCTCCCATTTCCATTCTAGAATCTCTAACTTCTGAAGTAATCCACCTGGTCGTTGATGCTCATATATCACCTATTGACAATTTAGACACCGAGATACATACTCCACTATGTCTTTCTTCATCCGCCTCCACCAATAGTGCTGTCTCAAGTCCTGATACATCTTCGTAGCACCCAGATGAATGGAGTACCGCGAACTGTGAGCCTCCTGGAGAATCAACTCACGCAAGCCATCTACATTGGGTACACATAGCCTGCCCTGCATCCGTAGTACACCATCATCTCCAATAGTGACTTCCTTGGCATCACCGTGCTGAACTGTATCCTTAAGGAAAAGCAAATAAGGGTCATCATACTGACGTTCCCTGATACGATCATAAAGAGAAGACTGAGAAACCACGCAAGCCAAAACTCAACTCGGCTCGGAAATATCCAGTCTAACAAACTGGATGGCCAAGGCCTGAACATCCAAGGCTAAAGGTCTCTCTACTACCGGTAAATATGCTAAGCTGCCCAAACTCTTTGCCTTACGACTCAAAGCACCGGCCATTACATTGGCCTTCCCAGGATGATAGAGAATGGTGATATCGTAATCCTTAAGCAATTCCAACCACCTCCGCTGTCGCAAATTAAGATCCTTTTGTTTAAACAGATGTTGTAGACTCCGGTGATCGGTGTAGATCTCACAATGGACACCAAACAAATAATGCCACCAAATTTTTAAGGCATGAATAATAGCTGCTAACTCCAGGTCATGTACGTGATAATTCTTTTCATGCACCTTTAACTGTCTGGACGCGTAGGCAATCACCCTACCGTCTTGCATCAACACTGCGCCGAGACCAATACGCGACGTGTCACAATACACAGTATAAGATCCTGTACCTGTAGGTAATACCAATACTGGGGCTGTAGTCAAAGCTGTCTTGAGCTTTTGAAAGCACTTCTCAAATTCCTTGGTCCACCTGAACGGAGCACCCTTCTGGGTCAATTTGGTCATAGATGCAACAATAAAAGAGAAACCCTTTACAAATCGGCGATAATACCCTGCCAAACCAAGGAAACTCCGGATTTTCGTAACTGAGGACGGTCTGGACCAACTCTGAACTGCTTCAATCTTCTTCGGATCTACCTTGATCCCCTCGCATGAAACTATATGACCCAAAAATCCCACTGAATCAAGCCAGAATTCACACTTAGAAAATTTTACATATAACTTCTTTTCTCTCAAAGGGTGAAGTAGAGTCCCCAGGTGATGTTCATAATCTTCCCGACTCCGGGAATACACCAGAATGTCGTCAATAAACACAATGATGAAAGAATTAAGATAGGGCTGAAATACACTATTCATTAAGTGCATAAATGCTGCTGGGGCGTTGGTTAGCCTAAATGACATCAAAAGGAACTCGTAATGACCGTACCGAGTCCTGAAAGCAGTCTTTGGGATATCTGGCTCCCGAATCTTCAACTGATGATAGCCTGAACGTAAGTCGATCTTAGAGAACACTCTGGCACCCTGAAGCTGATCAAATAGATCATCAATGCATGGAAATGTATACTTGTTCTTCACTGTAGCCTTGTTCAGCTGGCGGTAATCAATACACATCCGCATAGAACCATCCTTCTTCTTCACAAATAAGAGAGGAGCACCCCAAGGTGATACACTGGGCCGAATGAAACCCTTATCAAGTAACTCCTGTAACTGTTCTTTTAATTCTTTCAACTCTGCTGGGGCCATATGATATAGTGGAATAGAAATGGCTGAGTTCCCGGTAATAAATCAATTCCAAAGTCAATATCCCTGTCGGGTGGCATACCCGGAAGATCTGCTGGAAATACATCAGGAAAATCCATCACTACAGGAACTGGCTCCATAGTAGGAGTATCAATACTAATATCTCTCACATAGGCCAGATACGCATCACACCCCTTCTCAACTATTCGTTGAGCTTTAAGAAATGAAACAACCCTGCTATGAACATAATCTGAGGTACCTCTCCACTCTAGCCGCGGTAGACCTGGCATAGCCAACATCACCGTCTTGGCGTAACAATCCAGAATAGCATGATAGGGCGACAACCTGTCCATGCTCAAAATAATATCGAAATCCACCATACTGAGCAATAATAAATCAGCCCTGGTCTCAAAACCACCGATAACAATTAAACACGACCGATACACACAGTCCACAATAATAGATTCACCCACGGGTGTAGATACATAAACAGAAGAACTCAAGGAATCACGTGATACGCCCAAATATGGGACAAAATAAGATGACACATAAGAATAAGTGGAGCCTGGATCAAATAAGACTGATGCATCTCTATGACAGACCGGAATAATACATGTGATAACAGAATCAGATGCAACTGCCTCTGTCCTAGCAGGAAGGGCATAATATCTGGCCTGGACTCCCCCTCTAGGGCGACCTCTACCTGCCCGACATCCACCTCTGGCTGGATGTGCAGGTGGAGTGGCAACTGGTGCAGTAATCATGGCCTGAGAAGTCTGAGGGCCCGGTGGAATAAGTGGGGCTTGAGAAATCTGTGGAGGTGCACCCCTCCTAAATCTGGGGCAATCTCTCATAATATGATGAGTGTCACCACACTCAAAACAAGCCTTAGGAGGACGTAGCTGCTGGGATTGGCTCGGGCCTAATCGACTAGACTACCCGCCGAAAGCACCCTGTATAGGAGGTACAGAAGACACTAGCGGTGCATAATATTGAACCTGAGGTCTGTGAGTAGCCAGAATACCACTGGAAGCTGGAAGTGCTGAATGAATAGGATGACTAACATAACCTCGACCATGACGGGCTGCAACTGGGGCAGGAGAATTATTATATGTGCCAGAATCTCGGGGTCTCTTAGCTTCCCTCTCTTCCCTCTCCCGAATCCGCATATCTTCCAATCTCCTAGCAATTGACACCACCTGTTGGTATGTGATGTCCATCTCTAGCTCTCGGGCCATACTGTATCTGATATTAGGGTGGAGACCCTCAATAAATCTATGAACCTGCTCTCGAACAGTAGCAACTAAGGCTGGTGCATGCCTAGCCAAATCATTGAATCAGACCGCATACTCTGACACGGTCATAGAACCCTGGCGCAGCTGCTCAAATTCTACACGCCATGCATCTCTAAGACTCTGAGGAATATACTTCTTTAAGAACATATCTGAAAATTGAGTCCAAGTGAGTGAAGATGCCTCAGCGAGACTATCCAACTCATATGCCCGCCACCACTGGTAGCCTGCTCTTCTAAACTAGAATGCCGTGAAAGAAACCCCACTAGAATCCACAATACCTATAGTACGAAGGATACAATGACTTTCCTCCAGAAAACCTTGAGAATCCTCTGAAGCTAAACCACTGAAAGTGGGAGGGTGGTATTTCTTGTACCTCTCGAGCCTGAGCTGTTCCCCCTCTGAAACTGCTGTCCTAATCTCAGGCCAAACTGGCACAACTGGCTGCACTAGATAACCTCTGGGGCATGGTCAACTTGGGCACGTGGCTCTGGAGTATGGGCGGCGGGAGTCTGTGCTCCTCCCCCGGCCTGTGACGTGGCAGGAGCAAGTGGAATTAACCCTGCCTGAGTTAAAGTGCCAAACATGCTCAAACATTGGGCAAGAGTCTCCTGGAGTGCAGGAGTAGTAACAGGCGTCTCAGGTACCTGCTCTCCAACTGGAGCTACTGGTGGCTCTGGTGCAGTAGCTTGTGAAGGTGCTCTAGCTGTACCACGTGGTCTTCCTCGGCCTCTGCCCCGACCCCGACCTCTTGCGGCTCCAACAGGGGGCGCGGGTGTCTGATCATCGGATCCGGTTATGCGTGTCCTCACCATCTGTGAGAGAATAGAAAGAAAATTGTTTAGAAATTAAAATTAGCAAAGGCGCACGATAAGGAATCAAAGAAGTGAATATTTCCTAACAGTTCCATAGCCTCTCGAAGATAAGTACAGACGTCTCCGTACCGATCCGCAAGACTCTACTAAACCTGCTTGTGACTCATAACACCTATGAACCTAGTGCTCTGATACCAATTTGTCACGACCCCAAATTCCCTCCGTAGGATGTCGTGATGGCACCTAGTCTCTAAAACTAGGTAAGCCTAACAATGCGAAATAATAATAAATATATGAAATAAATAAACTACAATTCAAACAATTTCAACTCCCAAAACCCGGTAGAAATAAATCACAAGCTTCTAAGAAATTATTCTCAATGTCTCTATATATCAAGGTCTAAATAAAATATAAGGAAGTAACATAAATATGATAGAAGGGGACTCCGGAGTCTGCGGACGCTGACAGATATACCTCGAAGTCTCCGTGCACAGGTAACTCACTACGTCTAGGCTGGTAAGATGTACCTGGATCTGCACAAAAAGATGTGCAGAAGCATAGTATGATTACACCATAACGGTACCTAGTAAGTGTCAAGCCTAACCTCGGTAGAGTAGTGACGAGGTCAGGTGAGGCCCTACTGGAATATAATAATGGCATGGTAAAATGTTTAATAATATAGTAAAATAAAATGATATTGGAAATGAATCAAGTAGTATGTCACCATTTAATTACGCAAAATAATGGCAAATGATATCTCGTGGAAACAAAACAGAATTTCCTTTCAACATTAAGAAAATCACAACAAATAATCAAGGGAACTGCGGCCATAAATCAATTTCAACAGGGGCACTCCCGAGGTACCGCCTCGTAGTCCCAAATCATAAATAAATTTACAATATCACATTTCCTTATCTCACCGCGGGAGCCTTCACAATTTATTTTAAAGAAAATATTTTTCCCGAAATAGCATCCCGCGTTTTAGCCATCCTTATCACACCGCATGACTTCTAGTAGTTTTCCCTACTAGCCACGCGTATCAAGCCACCCTTATCTCACCGCATGCATTTCAATACCCAGACCTTATACCACCGCATGCGTATCAATATTACAATATATCACAATTTATACCTCAAGTGCTCAAATAATTTATCTTGTCAAAATAATTTAACAACAATATTTTTTCACAATAAAGAGCTCACGGCTCCATCACAATGAGTACAAAAATCTTACAAAAATATTCAAGAATAAATAATTCAGAAAAATAATATTTAAATATCTTTAATATGCATTCAATATTAAATTTAAAAATGTCCAATACTTCATATTAATAATGTTTAATTTAAAGAAAATCACCCTTCAAATAATGCACAGAGTAAAAGAAATCAAGTTTCAACTAAACAGGTATAACAATTAGCAGGAAAAGGTCAAACAATTTAAAGTATATGTCACGTCCCGTAATTCTCACCTCCGGACCGTGATGGCGCCTAACATTTCACTTGCTGGGCAAGCCAACGTTAGAATAACATTATCCATTTTAAAAATAATTTTTAAATTTATTAATAACAAGGAAGCAAATGCGGAAGCAATTTTGAAATAATCCATAATAATAACGATGTCTAAATACCATCATAGAATTGGTGTCACAAGTGCACAATCTTCTAGAATAAATACAAATAAAGGTCTGAATAAAATAAAGCTGTCTAGAAATAAACACACAACTAAAGTACAATAGACGGGGACTTCAGAAATGCGAACGCCATGCAGTTATACCTCAAGTCTCCTCTGATAGCTGAAATCCGAGCAAGTCTATGGTACGCCGCTGGGACCAACTCCAAAATCTGCACAAGAAGTGGAGAGTGTAATATCAGTACAACCGACCCCATGTACTGATAAGTGCTGAGCCTAACCTCGACGAAGTAGTGACGAGGCTAAGGTGGGTCACTTACATTACCTGTGCGCAATATTAGATACAACAACAATAATAGAAATAAATCAAGTAACTTATTTATAATAATTGAAACCAACTCAGCAGTCATAACCAATTAGCATTTCCATCAATTCAGTTGCAGCGTGCAACCCGCTCTCACAATATATTCACATTCAATTCTGTTGCAGCGTGCAACCCGCTCTCACAATATATTCACATTCAATTAAGTCTATTACGGCGTGCAACCCGATCCTCCTATGTTGACTTTTAATAAGTCTGTTGCGGCGTGCAACCCGATCATGCAATATTGACTCTTAATAAGTCTGTTGCGGCGTGCAACCCGATCCTCCAATATTGACTTTTAATAAGTCTGTTGCGGCGTGCAACCCGATCCTCCAATATTGACTTTTAATAAGTCTATTGCGGCGTGCAACCCGATCCTCCAATATTGACTTTTAATAAGTATGTTGCGGCGTGCAATCCGATCCTCCAATATATTCATTATAATCAATCATGTTGCGGCGTGCAACCCGCTCCTCCAACATTTTCATTTACCAATTAGTATAGAAGAAATTTTTCCAATAAATATAACAATTAATATAAAATTATGAGACAACAAGCATACAATAATTGTGGTTTAATTATGAAGCAAACAATGACAAATAGCAAATTATTATGGGAATCAGGGAGCAAATAGGCAGTTTAATATTTATTATGCTAAATATCAAATAACAATTAAGGCACATAATTCAAATAGCACGTAACAATTAATACAAGAATTCAAGAATTTATATTTGCAAAGAATAAGAGAGAAACAATTATTATAATAATTAATTTATGATTAAAAATAATTTAAGATTTTTCAAGTAAGCCGGCAAATAATTAATTTGACGACGTATAGATACTCGTCACCTCGCCTATACGTCGTTTACATGCAATTCACATAACAAACAATTTAAGAGTTCTATTCCCTCAAGTCAAGGTTAACCCCGACACTTACCTCGCTTTGCAAATTCCAATCAATTATTTAATCACAACTTTTTCTTTTAAATTTGCCTCCGAAAGCTTCAAATCTATTCACAAATAATTCAATATATTCAATAATAATCATAGGAATTAATTCCATATGAATTTACAAATTTTCCTGATAAAAATTCGAAATTTATTAAAATATTTGGCAGTGGGACCCACGTCTCAAATTCCGAAAAAACTCACAAAATCCGAACACCGTTCCGATACGAGTTCAACCATACCAAATTTGTCTAATTCCGATATCAAATGGACCTTCAAATCTTAAGTTTTTATTTTTGGAAAGTTTTACAAAAATTCCAATTTCTTCCATCTAAATCCGAAATAAATAATAAATATAGACATGGATTTGTGAAATACAATCAGTATATAATAAAGAACACTTACCCAGTCCGAAATCGTGAAAAACTCCTTTGAAATCGCCCCTAAGCCGAGATATAATTGAGGGTTTGTGAAAAATGGGAAAAATCTCGTTTTTGGTTCTGTTTTAAGTCACAGGGGTCAGGCCTTCTTCGCGTTCGCGAAGGGCCTGTCGCGTTCGCGATGAGTAGCAGCCCGTGGCTTCCACGTTTGCGAGTCCTCCATCGCGTTCGCGAAGATTTCCCCCCTGGCCTTCGCGTTTGCGGGGCATAACTCGCGTTCGCACTGAAGGAATGATCGACCCTCCCCCAGGTGTGCCTAACACTACGCGTTCGCGAGGAGATGGTCGCGTTCGCGAAGGGTAATGCCCCCATCGCTTCGCGTTCACGACCAAGCCTTCACGTTCGCGAAGAAGAAAGATCCAGCTGCCCAGTTTACTCTTCGCGTTCGCGAGAGTACCTTCGCGAACACGAAGAAGAATATGCCAGAACACCTGCTGCAGCAAAATATCAGATTTTCAAATTCCAAAATATCCCGTAGCCTATTCGAAACTCACCCGAGCCCTCGGGACTCCAAACCAAATATGCACACAAGTTCTAAAATATCATACGAACTTGCTCGCGCGATCGAATCGCCAAAATAAAACTTAGAACTATGAATCAGACACCAAATCAAAGGAAGTTTTCAAGAAAACTTTAAAACTTATATTTTTACAACCGGACGTCCGAGTCACGTCAAATCAACTCCGATTCTCGCCAAATTCGGCAGATAAGTCATAAATATTATAGTGGACCTATATCGGGCTTCGGAACTAAAATACGGACCCGAGATCAATAAATCCAACATCAGTAATTTCTTAGAAATCATTAAGCTTTCAAGCTTTTAATTTTTCATCAAAATTTCATAATTCGGGCCAGGGACCTCATAATTCGATTCCGGGCATACGCCCAAGTACCAAATCATGACACGGACCTACTGGAATTTTTAAAACATTGATCTGGGTCCGTTTGCTCAAAATGTTGACCAAAGTTAATTTAGTTGAGTTTTAAACCTCTATTTCCCATTTTAATCCATTTTTCACATAAAAACTTTCCGGAAAAATGTACGGACTGCGCACGCAAGTCGAGGAATGATAAATGGTGCTTTTCGAGGTCTTAGAACATAAAATTACTTACTAAATTTAAATATAACATTTTGGGTCATCACATTCTCCACCTCCAAAACAAACGTTCGTCCTCGAACGGAGTTAGAAAAAAATACCTGAGCTGGAGAAAAGGTGTGGATATTTACTCCGCATGTCCGACTCGGACTCCCAGGTAGCTGCCTCTACCGGCTGACCTCTCCATTGCGCCCGAACTGAAGTATAACTCTTTGACCTCAACTGTCGGACCTGCCGGGCTAGAATAGCCACCGACTCCTCCTTGTAAGTTAAATCTTTGTCCAATTGGACTGAGCTGAAATCTAACACATGGGACGGATCCCCATGATATTTCCGGAGCATAGACACATGGAATACCGGATGAACCGCTGATAAACTAGGTGGTAATGCAAGCCTATAGGCTACTTCACCCACTCTTTCAAGAATTTCAAAGGGTCCAATATACCTAGGGCTTAACTTGCCCTTCTTTCCGAACCTCATTACACCTTTCATAGGTGAAACATGGAGCAATATTCGTTCTCCAACCATGAATGCAATATCACGAACTTTACGGTCAGCATAACTCTTTTGCCTAGACTGAGCTGTGCAAAGTCGATCCTGAATAATCTTGTCCTTATCCAAGGCATCCTGTACCAAATCGGTACCCAACAACCGAGCCTCTCCCGGTTCAAAACAACCAACTGGCGATCGACATCGCCTTCCGTATAATGCCTCATATGGAGCCATCTGAATGCTCGATTGGTAGCTATTATTATAAGAAACCTCCGCAAGTGGAAAGAAATAATCCCAAGAACCTCCAAAGTCTATAACACAAGCGCGAAGCATATCTTCCAATATCTGAATAGTGCGCTCTGACTGTCCGTCTGTCTGTGGATGAAATGTTGTACTCAACTCCACCTGCGTGCCTAACTCACGTTGTACAGCCCTTCAGAAATGTGAGGTAAACTGCGTACCTCGATCTGAAATAATAGACACAGGCACACCGTGAAGGCGGACAATCTCACGAATGTAAATTTCAGCTAACCTCTCTGAAGAATAGGTAACTGCCACTTGAATGAAATGGGCTGACTTGGTCAACCTGTCCACAATAACCCAAACTGCGTCAAATTTTCTCTGAGTCCGTGGGAGCTCAACAACAAAATCCATAGTGATATGCTCCCACTCCCACTCAGGAATTTCTAACTTCTAAAGCAAACCACCAGGTCACTGATGCTCGTACTTAACTTGCTGACAATTCAGACACCAAGCTACATGTGCAACTATATCCTTTTTCATTCTCCTCCACCAATAATGTTGCCGCAAATCTTGATATATTTTAGCGGTACCTGGATGAATAGAATACCTGGAACTGTGTGCCCCTTCAATAAATAACTCACGAAGCCCATCCATATTAGGCACACAAATACGGTCCTGCATTCGCAGAACTCCATCTTCCCCCACAGCAACTTGTTTGGCATCACCGTGCCGCACCGTGTCCTTAAGGACAAGTAAATGAGGATCATCATACTGCCTCTCTCTGATGCGCTCATATAAAGAAGACCGAGCGACTGTGCAAGCTAGAACCCGACTGGGTTCTGAAACATCTAAACTCACGAAATGATTAGCCAAAGTCTGAACATCTGCAGCTAATGGCCTCTCACCAACCGGAATATACGCAAGACTGCCCATACTCATAGCCTTTCTACTCAAAGCATCGGCCACCACATTGGCCTTTCCGGGGTGATACAAAATGGTGATATCATAGTCTTTCAACAAATCCAACCATCTCCTCTGCCTCAAATTAAGATCTTTTTGTTTGAACATATACTGAAGGCTGCGATGATCAGTAAATACCTCACATGAGACACCGTAGAGGTAATGCCTCCAAATCTTCAGCGCATGAACAATGGCTGCCAATTCTAAGTCATGGACAGGATAATTCTTCTCATGAACTTTCAACTGCCGCATCGCATATGCAATTACCTTGCCATCTTGCATTAATACTGCACCAAGACCAATGTGAGATGCGTCATAATATACCGTATACGATCCCGAACCTGTGGGTAATACCGACACTGGCGCCGTAGTCAAAGCGGTCTTGAGCTTCTGAAAGCTCAACTCACACTCGTCTGACCATCTGAATGGGATACCTTTCTGGGTCAATCTGGTCTTAATAGTTGTTTATAATCAATTACAGAATCGTCAATTAACTTCATGTTAACAAAAATCTCGTTTCAAACCTTCACAATACTAATAACGAGATGCGAGGCATGAAGACCTCATAATTATTTACCCGAATTAACGAGTCACATTTAACGCCACCTGGGCGGGCACCTACCTCGTAGGTTACAACTCAATATTACAACACGAATTTGGCAAGTATGCACAGAGAATTTCATACGAATATTTTTCAAATAAGCCTAGCAGGCATGACTCCCTATTAGTACTATAGTACAAATTTAATTTTCACTAGGGAGAATTTAAACACAAGAATTTTTTTTCCACAAGGATCTCGTCCTTATATAACTTCCACCGTAGCTCATAACCCGGTTTAAACATATCAATTTATTTTAAAATACGAGGACCTCGGCCTCAGTTCTGAATCACAAGCAATATGCACATCTTGCCAATCGAAACTTTCAATTTTCTCCTTTTTAAATAACTTTCGTTAAACAAAATCATAACACATAATGAACCCCACACCGGTAGGGCATATAATTTACAATTTATAATTAATTATCCGAAAATACATCAGAACATACCGAAATAAGTACCAGAAAGGCACCTTTATCCTCACAGATCTTATTAGAGTCCATCATGGAATGATAGATGTAGTTATCTCCATAAAACCTCCTAACAGAAGTAGACACATAAGTAGATTATAGAATTACGAAGCCCACTCATAAGTGGGACGCAATAGGAGGACTGGTCTTGATTCTCAGAACCGAATCAAGTTAAGGAAATTATTCCTTTATTTTAAATCGAAGTCGTACCTATAACAACACCATCTGAAGTAACGACCTCCACTATACCATAAAACAAATATAGCAATGGCTGGGTCTCCACCTCTAGGACGCCTTCTATCCGCCTGTCCTCCACCCTTAACTGGTCATGTGGGTGGTGTAGTAACTACAATGGGGCACGTAGCCTGAGTGCTTTGATGAAATATGCCTCTCACAAGTTTGGGACAATTTTCTCATGATGTGCCTAGTATCGCAGTATTCATAACAAACCCTTTTCGGGTTTGGCTGCTCATATTGAGTCCGTGCCAGATGACTGGAATAACCATCATAGGAAACTCATGCCGGTGGTATATTAAAAGAACTTACTGGAGCACCCCGGGTAATTCGATGTGCGGACTGGGCTGGCCGACTGCCTGAGCCCCTGCCATAATGATTTTTGTTTTCAGTAGAATCCTCTGAATCCCCCAGAACTTCGAAGCATCTTGGTTTCCTTATCTTGGCAATTTCTACCACTAGCGGAAATGAAGTATGAAGTATTAGTCTGTAGCTCCTGAGTCATACAAAATTTTACGATCATTATTAAGTCCTTTAATGAGTCTGTGGACTCACTCACTGGTTGTAGGAAGCACAGTTGGAATATGACGGGCTAACTTATTGAACCCGATGGCATAGTATGACACCGTCATAGTGACCTGACGCAATCGTTCAAACCCTACGCGCCATGAATTACAGAGAGTTTGGGAAACAAACTCTTTCAAAAGCATTTTTGAGAACCGATCCAAGTGGGCGGTGTTGTATTGATTGGTCTGCCCTCTTCATATGCTTGCCACGGACACCTGTGGAGAATTATCTCTCCCAAGACCAATTTCTTCTTTTGTTATGCTGACTCAACACTGTTGAGCTGACCCATTTCTTAACATACTCTTCGATTCTTCTCAGAGTAACCCTTACCCCTATTTATACACAACGATCACAAAAGTAGAGCTCCATACAGACAAATCTAGGCACAAACCACATAGTCCAGAATCTCGCCAACCACTGTACTTCCTTCGAAGCACCCCAAAATCCGCAACCGTGACGTCCACGCTGAGTAGACCTTCTGTAAATTTAATGTTATTTCTCTAACTCCTTTGGTACTAAAGTATAAGATTATTACGGAAGCGGACATACCGGAAGTCCCAACCTTATTCTCTACAGGATCTCGGGCCTTAAACACATGTAAATTTTGGGAGAACTTTTCAGTACCACATATATACATTTCAGGCCAGAACTGATATAACACATGACTCGCAATCCATTCATTGATAGTGGACTCCCCCACTCGGCGCGAAGTCATAGTTCACCTCGTCCGATGGTCCACAATATTAACCTTCACAACTCGCATAAATCAACCAGATGCCAAGGTACGTTGCACCCCCCACATTATTCACTGGGTGATCTCTGGGTGATCTCCTTATACGTACGCATCTTTAGTCGGAATCAAACGTTGAGGCAATATTTGAGCATCTCTGGCTCCCTCGTAGTTCATCTGCGGCATCACGAACTGTCGACGCACAACTGATACCGAGAGCGCAATGTCATACACGAGTAGATACAAAGGAATGTGAGATATAGGTTTCAAGAAAGACCAATGTCGCACGATAAGAAATGAAAAATGTGATATTGTTCCTAAACTTCATAGCCTCTGAGAGATAAGTTCAGACGTCTCCGTACCGATCCTTCAGACTCTACTAAGCTTGCTCGTGACTCGTGAGACCTATGTAACCTAGTGCTCTGATACCAACTGTCATGTCCCGTAATTCCCACCTCCTGACCGTGATAGCGCCTAACATTTCACTTGCTAGGCAAGCCAATGTTAGAATAACATTATCCATTTTTAAAATAATTTTTAAATTTATTAATAACAAGGAAGCAAATACGGAAATAATTTTGAAATAATACATAATAATAACGGTGTCTAAATACCATCCCAGAGTTGGTGTCACAAGTGCACGAGCTTCTAGAATAAATATAAATAAAGGTCTGAATAAAATAAAGCTGTCTGGAAATAAACACATAGCTAAAGTACAATAGACGGGGACTTCAGAACTGCGAACGCCATGCAGTTATACCTCAAGTCTCCTCTGATAGCTGAAATCCGAGCAAGTCTATGGTACTCCGCTGGGACCAACTCTAAAATTAGCACAAGAAGTGCAGAGTGTAGTATCACTATAACCGACCCCATGTACTGGTAAGTGCTGAGCTTAACCTCGGCGAAGTAGTGACGAGGCTAAGGTGGGTCACTTACATTACCTGTTCGCAATATTAGATACAACAACAATAATAGAAATAAATCAAGTAACTCATTTATAATAATTGAAGCCAACTCAGCAGTCATAACCAATTATCATTTCCATCAATTCAGTTGCAGCGTGCAACCCGCTCTCACAATATATTCACATTCAATTCTGTTTGCAGCGTGCAACCCGCTCTCACAATATATTCACATTCAATTAAGTCTGTTGCGGCGTGCAACCCGATCCTCCAATATGGACTTTTAATAAGTCTGTTGCGGCGTGCAACCCGATCCTCCAATATTAACTTTTAAAAAGTCTGTTGCGGTGTGCAACCCGATCCTCCAATATTGACTTTTAATAAGTCTGTTGCGGCGTGCAACCCGATCCTCTAATATTGACTTTTAATAAGTCTGTTGCGGCGTGCAACCCGATCCTCCAATATTGACTTTTAATAAGTCTGTTGCGGCGTGCAACCCGATCCTCCAATATTGACTTTTAATAAGTCTGTTGCGGCATGCAACCCGATCCTCCAATATTGACTTTTAATAAGTCTGTTGCGGCGTGCAACCCGATCCTCCAATATTGACTTTTAATAAGTCTGTTGCGGCGTGCAATCCGATCCTCCAATATATTCATTATAATCAATCATGTTGCGGCGTGCAACCCGATCCTCCAACATTTTCATTTACAAATTCTTATAGAAGAAATTTTTCCAATAAATATAACAATTAATATAAAATTATGAGACAACAAGCATACAATGATTATGGTTTAATTATGAAGCAAACAATGACAAATAGCAAATTATTATGGGAATCAGGGAGTAAATAGGCAGTTTAATATTTATTATGCTAAATGTCAAATAACAATTAAGGCACATAATTCAAATAGCATGTAACAACAGGAATTCAAGAATTTATATTTGCAAAGAATAAGAGAGAAATAATTATTATAATAATTAATTTATGATTAAAACCAATTTAAGATTTTTCAAGTAAGCAGGCAAACAATTAATTTGACGACGTATAGACACTCGGCACCTCGCCTATATGTCGTTTACATGCAATTCACATAACAAACAATTTAAGGGTTCTATTCCCTCAAGTCAAGGTTAACCCCGACACTTACCTCGCTTTGTAAATTCCAATCAATTATTCAACCACAATTTTTCCTTTTAAATTTGCCTTCAAAAGCTTCAAATCTATTCACAAATAATTCAATATATTCAATACTAATCATAGGAATTAATTCCATATGAATTTATAAATTTTCCGGATAAAACTCTGAAATTCATTAAAATATTTGGCAGTGGGACCCACGTCTCAAATTCTGAAAAAAACTCGCGAAATTCGAACACCCGTTCCGATACGAGTTCAACCATACCAAATTTGTGTAATTCCGATATCAAATTGACCTTCAAATATTAATTTTTCGTTCTTGGAAAGTTTTATAAATATTCCAATTTCTTCCATCTAAATCCGAAATAAATGATGAATATAGACATGGATTTGTGAAATACAATCACTATATGATAAAGAACACTTACCCAGTCCGAAATCGTGAAAAACTCCTTTGAAATCGCCCCTAAGCCGAGTTATAATTGAGGGTTTGTGAAAAATGGGAAAAATCCCATTTTTGGTTCTGTTTTAAGTCACAGGGGTCAGGCCTTCTTCGCGTTCGCGATGAGTAGCAGCCCGTGGCTTCTGCGTTCGTGAGTCCTCCTTTGCGTTCGCGAAGGTTCTCCCCCCCCCCGGCCTTCGCGTTTGCGCTGAAGGAATGATCGAACCTCCCCCAGGTGTGCCTAACACTACGCGTTCGCGAGGAAATGGTCGCGTTCGCGAAGGGTAATTGCCCCCATCGCTTCGCGTTCATGACCAAGCCTTCGCATTCGCGAAGAAGAAAGATCCAGCTGCCCAGTTTACTCTTCGCGTTCGCGAGAGTACCTTCGCGAACGCGAAGAAGAACATGCCAGAACACCTGCAGCAGCAAAATACCAGATTTTCAAAGTCCAAAACATCCCGTAGCCTATCCGAAACTCACCCGAGCCCTCGGGACTCCAAACCAAATATGCACACAAGTTCTAAAATATCATACGAACTTACTCGCGCGATCGAATCGCCAAAATAACACCTAGAACTATGAATCGGACACCAAATCAAAAGAAGTTTTCAAGAAAACTTTAAAACTTATATTTTTACAATCGGACGTCTGAGTCACGTAAAATCAACTCTGATTCTCGCCAAATTCGGCAGACAAGTCATAAATATTATAGTGGACCTATACCGGGCTCCGAAACCAAAATACGGACCCGAGGTCAATAAATCCAACATCAGTAATTTCTTAGAAATCATTAAGCTTTCAAACTTTTAATTTTTTATCAAAATTTCATAACTCGGGCTAGGGACCTCAGAATTCGATTCCGGGCATACGCCCAAGTCCCAAATCACGATACGGACCTATCGAAATTTTTAAAATACTGATACGGGTCCGTTTGCTCAAAATGATGACCAAAGTCAACTTAGTTGAGTTTTAAAGCTCTATTTCCCATTTTAATCCATTTTTCGAAAAAATGTACGGACTGCGCACGCAAGTCGAGGAATGATAAATGGTGCTTTTTGAGGTCTTAGAATACAGAATTACTTATTAAATTTAAAGATGGCATTTTGGGTCATCACAGTATATATCTCATACCAATGATGAAGAATATAACAAGATAAAATAATTTAATAAATGCGCAACAGTGATCTACACAATTTAAAAATATAATTTTTTATATTTATCCCGTGTACACACTCATCACTTCATGTACACGACTTTCAACACATTTCAATAATCACATCAATATCAATTCTAGGGAAAAATTCCCCCACACAAGGTTAGACAAGTCACTTACTTCGACTTGCTCCAATTAACCAAGTATTATGCTTTTTTCACGATTTTCCGACTCCGGTCGACTCGTATCTAGTCATAATTAATTCGATACAGTCAACAAAAATTATAGAAATCAATTTCATAAGAAAATATTACATTTTTCAATAAAATCCGAAATAAGCTCAAAAATTGCCCGTGGGGCCCATATCTCGAAATCTGGCGAAACTTACAAAATCTGACAACCCATTCAATTACGAGTCCAACCATACCAGTTTCACTCAAATCCGACTCCGGATCGACACCGAAATCTCAAAAATTCGTTTCTATGAGATTTCTAAAATTTCCCAAATTTCAATCTCAAAACACTAATTAAATGGTGAAAACAATGATATGTTCGTGTATATTGACCAAATTCGAGTTAGAATCACTTACCCAAATATTTTTCCTTGAAAATATATAAAAATCGCCTCTGCTCAAGCTCCAATTCGTCAAAAAGGCAAATGGGACGAAGTCCCCTGTTTTTATAACTTACAAATTTGTCAGGGAGCTCGATTTTGTAAGGGAGCTCGACTGTCAGGGAGCTCGATTTTATCAGGGAGCTCGATTTGTCAGGGAGCTCGATTTGGTCAGGGAGTTCGATTTTGATAGGGAGTCCGATTTTGACAAGGAGCTCGATTTTGTCAGGGAACTTGATTTGTCAGGGAGCTCAATTTGTCAGGGCGTCCGATTTTGTTAGGGAGTCCGATTTTGACAGGGAGTTCGATTTTGTCAGGGAGCTCGATTTTGTCAGGGAGCTCGATTTGTCAGGGAGCTCGATTTGTTAGGGAGTCCGATTTTGACAGGGAGCTCGATTTTGTCAGGGAGCTCGAATTTGTCAGGGAGTCCGATTTTGACAGGCAACCCAATTTTGACAGGCAGCCCGATTTTGGCAGGCAACCTGATTTTGACAGCATTTCCAGCAGAAAAATTGCAGCAGCTAAGTCCCACTTTTGATCCGTTAACCATCCGAAACTCACCCGAGGCCCTCGGGACCTCAACCCAATACACCAACAAGTCCTAAAATATCATACAAACTTATTTGAAACCTCAAATCACATCAAACAACGCTAAAATCACGAATCATGCTCCAATTCAAGTTTAATGAAACTTAGAATTTTCAACTTCTACATTCGATGACGAAACCTATCAAATCAAGTTCGATTCATCTCAAATTTTGCACTCAAGTCATAAATGACATAACGGAGCTGTGAAAATTTTCAGAACTGGATTCCGACCCCGATATCAAAAGGTCAACTCCCCGGACAAACTTCCAAACTTTAAATTCCTATTTTAGCCATTTCAAGCCTAATTTTACTACGGATTTTCAAATAAAATTCCGATCACGCTCCTAAGTCCAAAATCACCATACGGAGCTGTTGGAATCATCAAAACTCTATTCCAGGGTCGTTTGCACATAATTCGACATCTGGTCACTATTTGAACTTAAACTTTTAATTCTTTTCATCAAAATTCCGTATCTCGGACTAAGGACCTCAGAATTTAATTCCGGGCATACGCCCAAGTCTCAAATCACGATACGGACCTACCGGAACTGTTAAAACACTGATCCCAGTCCGTTTGCTCAAAATATTGACCAAAGTCAACTCAGTTGAGTTTTAAACATCTAATTCACATTTTAATCCATTTTTCACCTGAAAACTTTTTGAAAAATTTTACGGACTGCGCACGCAAATCGAGGAATGATAAATAGTGCTTTTCGAGATCTTAGAACACAGAATTAATTATTAAATTTAAAGATGACATTTTGGGTCATCACAATTACAAATAACAACTTAATGGGGAACTTATAGGCACAAAACAGTTCAAAAGTCCTTTGTTTTTCTTCTAAATAATAGTAGTCGATTCAATTCTTCATACTTAGACCAGTCCCCTGCAAACAATTGATGAGTGACAGTAACTGAAGAGAAGGAATAAGATTCACCCACATCCCCTGCCAAAAATGAAAATGGACAAAAAGAGAAGGAAAAGTTGAGGAACAGAATAGTAGTTGCTGATAAAAGAGTGTAGCTACGAATCATGTCAATGGAAAGAAATGTATTGCTAACAAACTAAAGACCTGGAGAAGGCCATTGGCATGTTGGCCAAAATGACAGTTATATGTTTAACTCTTTGTAAAACCTCAGGAACTTGAGGGTCTCGACGCAACTTTGATGCAGAATCACTAGGAACCAGCAAGGTAATTGGACGGCAATATAACAAACATTACATGCTTGAAGGGCGGATCCACGATCCCAAACTTGTTGAATACAGCTAGCTAGAAAGGAGGAAATCAAGTTACAAGTTAAATACATATACTCAGTATATATTGCTAGGATGAAAGCATTAGCACTGAAAACCTTTATTCAACACTAGTGCATGATGCTTTCAGTTCTAAGCATTCTTAATTGAGTTCATCTTTAATATTTTAGTCGCACAAAAGTCTTTTACGCAGAGTATTACAACAACAACAATAACCCAGTAAAATCTGATAAGTGTGGTCTTGGGAAGGTAGTGTGTACGCAGACCTTATCCCTACCGAGGGGACAGATAGGCTGTTTCCGAAAGATCCTCGGCTCAAGACTTTAAGCAGAGTATTATTAATCTAATTACTTGACAACCTGATCATAGGCTGGAAGATACCTTTTCAAGCTAAATGTTGTTTTATAAAGACCAACCTGTCGATTCAAATTCAAAATTCTACCGCATCGCATTTAATTTATTGGGTTCAAACTCTATTTTTGCACTTATTCAGCTGGATTTTTAACATATATACGGGGCCTAAGCCGAAGTTACTGGGTTCAGATGAACCCGTAACGTCTTCATTGGCTCCGCCCCGACCTGCATTAATAAAATTTTATTACTTTATTAAAAACAAATTCAGCAATTCCTAGGGTCCTCAATAGACTTGAATTAGGTGGTATGAAATGTACTTTTCAAGTAGAGCGTTAACTCGACAAAACAAAATCAAAGGAAGAGGAGAGGAGGAAGAAAAAAAACAGCATCAAAACATTTCAGGCCAAGAAAATGTTAGATTAGTTAGTGTTTGACGTGAGTATTTGAGAAGAGGATGTTTTGTCCCTCGTTGGAAAAAAAAAGAAAGAAAGAAGGTGTTTAGAAGCACTTCTTAATAAACTTGTTGGGACCTAACACACTCACGCAAGTATACGCGGTCGTCAAGTAATAAAGTGACTAAAAGTCGGATGTCGAACCCACGAGGACTTATGATTAACTATTAACTAAATTAGACTATCCCAATTATCTAAACAAGAATTAAATCTAAAAATATTTTATTCTAAACTAATTAAATAAAAAAATATAAATAATAAACTTTGAACAGAGAAAGAGCAGATTTTTATGATATCAATGTAATGAAAACGATCTAGGGTTATGGGCTATCTAATAATCCTATTGTATTCTTCAATTGAATTGACCGACTAATTTATCTAGCTTATTGGTTGACAGGGTTAATATTGCTCATAAGAATCTGTCGAGTTCTTACTCGCCTATTCAAGCTAACCTAACGCCTATATGTCTATGGAGTTAGAATCAACAAGAACGCATTTATAATTCCTGTAAATCAACCAAGCAAGGCAATTAGGTATATGTCTATCCTAACCACGAATCCGTTCCCCGATGCCCGAGTTCAAGAACTTGCCCTACTCAATCCTATATGCAATATAGAATTTCCACTTTCGAGTTCAATTCTAGATTCGTAGATAATATTCAATTGGTGATCAAGCAATTAAATAATTAAGCGCAAGATTGAATAAATAAACTAATATGATAAATCAAGAAGTCAAAATCAATATCCGAATAACAATAGTCATGAAAGAACCACAACCCTAGAACGTGAAGTTTAGCTCCATATAGACATGGTAGCCAAATAACAAATCATATAAAGAAACATAAAGATTACTAAGTTTGGTGGGAGAAAGATGAAACTTGATGAATTCCAGCCTCCACAGCTTTTTCGTGGCTTTTTTTCCCCTTCCCAATATGTTAGATGACCTAAAAGAGGCGTTTTTGGCTTATATATTGCGTACCAAAGTCGTGGGCCAAAGTTCTCCTATTTCTAATCCAAATCAGCTTCAGGGATTGATGCTAGGGTGGATGCGTCGCATCCACCTCGTCCTCCACTTCTCAGCTTCGCATGCTAGGGTGGATGCTTCGCATCCACCCTTTGTTCCTCCATTTCTTAACTTTGCATGTGAGGGTGGACGCGACGCATCCACCCTTCTCTTCTACTTCCCAGTCTCGGATGCTATGGCGGACGCTATGGGCCGACTTCACTGCTAAGGGTGCACGAAAGATGTAGTTTTTCTAGGTTGGATGCGACGCATCCAACCCTTCTTCCTCTGGCTAGACCACCTTTTCTTCATATTTTGCACTCCAAACACCTTAAATCGTCACACATAACTTAATTAGTCATAAAACCAATAATTAAACCATGTTGGGAATTTTAAAGATCAAATAACATCAAGAAGTGGTTAAAATATGGGTAAAGTAACATCAACACATATCGAAATATGCCAAACATCACTACCCCACACTTAAACCTTTGTTCGTCCTCGAACAAACCATCCTATAGTAGACGAAATAAAATTAAGCTCTTATCATTCAAAGCACACTGCACCTATGACCGTGGTTATTTGCAACAATTAGGCTCTAGGCTATGCATCACATACCCTTCCCTTTACTTATGCCATTCTTTAAAAATATTCGAACAAAGACAACATGCTCACAACAATCCTAACCTCAAAAACCGACTCAATGTCACTATGCACTCATGGCTTGAACACCCAACATCATAGAGAAGTCTAATAACGTTACCTATCCCTCGTGAAACCATGTGCCCTCACAACAAGAACAAGAGAGCGAGTTCAATCCACACATTCGAATCTCATGATCAAATATATTTTAATGTCTCACATATATCAAAGAAAATCGCTCACTCTCACAGAGAAGTCACATGCATGCAATTGGTACCATAGGCTTGCCCTTAATGTAAATCTCTACTAATGTAAGCTCGCTCGATCTAAAATCAATTAGGACTTTTTCATGGTTGTAATGTGGGCAAAGGAAAAGGTAGGATATATTTTAGGAATAGTGACTCAACCTCCTAAACACTTTACACATCATCAAATAACTTAAGCGCAAATTCTTCAACACCACTTCAATTTCACAAATAATATCACCCCAATAATATTTCCTCTTTCTTTAAGCACTACTTTAATTCATACCCACTAGCAAGAACAAGACAACAATTTATTCATCTATATTTTTCTTTCTTTTTTTTCCAGATTTTTCTCTTCTTTTTTTTTTCTTTCAATTTTGCTAGTGGTGTATTATTTTACAAAATAAGTGCACCCTTCTTTCTTTCATTGGTTCCACTCAAAAGTCACCTCACACTTAGTCCCTTCTTACTTCTTTTAGCGCTCATCTAACAATTAAAGTGCTTTAAGAGGTAAAAGGATCAAAACAATGTCAATTAAGAATAAAAAGGGTATAGGCTTGTAAGGTGGGTACCAAATAAAAGGTCTACAGGCTCAAAAGGGTTAACTAGGGATAGATTTTATTTGTGATAATAAATAAGCTCAAAAAGATCAAAGAAAGCCTAAAATTATTTTTCAAACCGAGCATCACCTAAAATTTCGCTTCAACTCACATACCGGGCAAGTTCTAGACACAAGTACAATACATGGACAACACAAAAACCTCACCACACATGGCACATGACTCACTAAGGACGATCACATTCCGACTCTTAAGCAATGCAAGTATTCACGGAGCCACGAGATATTAAGTATTAAACACAAGGTGAACATAAGTCATGTAAACGAGACATAGGCGCCACAAAACATGCTATCCAATTTAACAAGGCATCATCAATAAATTCAAATCATACAGAAGATACTACACATGCGAAAGTATAAATATGTTACTATCAAACAAGTCAAGGGCGCCTAGGTTCATCATTCTTGCTCCTTTTATTCCCTAAATTCCTAATCTACTCGGAAAGAAAAAAGCTACCTGGTTCAAACTACATCCCATGGAAAAGAACCGAGGCACAAAGAAAAATCACAGGGGATTATTACTACCTAAAGAAAGCTAAAAGACATATTTTGAATTTTTGTTTAGACTTTAATCCCTCAAGAAAACTGTCTAGGAGATCAATCGTCGGGAAAAGTCCAATTTTTCTACTTTTTCGTTTTTTTTTTAATTTCTTTTTTTTTTTTTCACAAAAGCTACTACACTTAAGAATGAGTACTACAACTAAGCTAAAATAGCACAGAAACTCATCCAAACGATCTCCTCACCCCACACTTAAAATTTTGCAATGTCCTCAATGCACATTATAAATAATAAGAGGGTAAACGAGACTCCCTGGTAGGCCAAAGGCCGAAGCAATAGCGGCTCACGAGGTACTCAGACTTCCCCAGACATCGTCCTTTGTGTGGGCACCCCACACTTAGTCCTCACCATCTAGCTCGCTTTTGCACTCTTCTAATGGCTTTGCTTCCTATGCTCATAATCCTACAAAACAAAAATAAATACTACAAAATAATAAAAATAAAATAAAATAAAAAGTGAACAAAAATAAAAGAAAGCAGTAACGCTGAGTTGCCTCCCAACAAGCGCCTGATTTAACGTAGCGGCACGACGTGAACCACTTTTTGCCTCCACCTCGAACTTATGAATTGAGCCCCTAACATGGCATCCAGTTTGCGGCTATGCTCCAGTGGTGGGGCTACAAAGATAACCAGGCCAAGTAATAAATTTTTCACTCTACACTTCTCGGCCTTTAGATGAGGAATGTATTTTTTGCTTTTTGGCATGACAAATTCAAAAATATAGGCATCATGTTCCTCTTCCATTGACTCCTCCAAAGGCTTAGATGACTCGATTTCCATGTCATCATCCAAATACAATGTCGAAAAATGTTTAGAATGAGGACCAACACGCCCCAACTTTAGAATTGTATTACTATTTATATCCTCATATGTGCACACATTAGAGTCTTCAAATATAACATTATCTGCTACCTCGCATGGCTCTAGTGTACTTTTCTCAACATGGGCATCATCAACAGAAATATGCTCGAATGATTGGCTCTCCACTTTTAGCTCCTCAATTTGGCGTATAAGCTCCTTTTCAGCTTCTGACAACTCATTACTATTTTGTTGGGCGATAGACGCAACAACCTTTGCATTTAATTTATCTTGCAAGTCGTGAATAGTAGTGACAAATTTATAGATCCCTTGTCCCAGTTTAGATCTTCCCTCTATAAAGTGTCTCATCCCATCAGTAAGTTCCTCATGTTGAGCTTCATATATTTCTAACTTTTTCAGCCTGTTCTGCCAGCCAAGTTTGGCTCAAAATCTCCTCTTTTTCAAAAATTTTCTCTTGCTGGTACTCGCTCTCTTCATTCAATTCTTCCATATTGGCCTTCATTCTTGTGATTGCTGCCCTCATTCTTTTCATATCTTTTTTGAGTTCATCCTGTTGCTCTGCTACTTGCCTCAGAATATCCCTAATATATGCATCAGGCTCCATATCCTGCACTTCATTGCCCCTATCAAACTCAGAAATATCATTAGAAAGATCATAATAAGGGCTCAGAGAAGGATGAACAAAATTAGGACAACCATCCCAATGGCCATCTTGACCACCACACATATTACAAATATTCCACTCAAAGGATTGAGATTGTGCGCACAACTCGCTCCTGGGAACATTCTGACAATTTTTCCACCAGTGGGGTCCTCCACAATATGGACAAGGATCATCAAAATAAGAATAACCATCATTCGAATAATTTTTATTCCAAGATGCCATGCTAAAATAAATAAAAAATACTAACTAAAATAAAATAATAAAAAAACATGAATAGATAAAAAAATATCTAATCTAGAAAAATAGCAAATTTCTAAGTCCCCGGCAACGGCGCCAAAAACTTGTTGGGACCTAACACACTCACGCAAGTATACGCGGTCGTCAAGTAATAAAGTGACTAAAAGTCGGATGTCGAACCCACGAGGACTTATGATTAACTATTAACTAAATTAGACTATCCCAATTATCTAAACAAGAATTAAATCTAAAAATATTTTATTCTAAACTAATTAAATAAAAAAATATAAATAATAAACTTTGAACAGAGAAAGAGCAGATTTTTATGATATCAATGTAATGAAAACGATCTAGGGTTATGGGCTATCTAATAATCCTATTGTATTCTTCAATTGAATTGACCGACTAATTTATCTAGCTTATTGGTTGACAGGGTTAATATTGCTCATAAGAATCTGTCGAGTTCTTACTCGCCTATTCAAGCTAACCTAACGCCTATATGTCTATGGAGTTAGAATCAACAAGAACGCATTTATAATTCCTGTAAATCAACCAAGCAAGGCAATTAGGTATATGTCTATCCTAACCACGAATCCGTTCCCCGATGCCCGAGTTCAAGAACTTGCCCTACTCAATCCTATATGCAATATAGAATTCCCACTTTCGAGTTCAATTCTAGATTCGTAGATAATATTCAATTGGTGATCAAGCAATTAAATAATTAAGCGCAAGATTGAATAAATAAACTAATATGATAAATCAAGAAGTCAAAATCAATATCCGAATAACAATAGTCATGAAAGAACCACAACCCTAGAACGTGAAGTTTAGCTCCATATAGACATGGTAGCCAAACAACAAATCATATAAAGAAACATAAAGATTACTAAGTTTGGTGGGAGAAAGATGAAACTTGATGAATTCCAGCCTCCACAGCTTTTTCGTGGCTTTTTTTCCCCTTCCCAATATGTTAGATGACCTAAAAGAGGCGTTTTTGGCTTATATATTGCGTACCAAAGTCGTGGGCCAAAGTTCTCCTATTTCTAATCCAAATCAGCTTCAGGGATTGATGCTAGGGTGGATGCGTCGCATCCACCTCGTCCTCCACTTCTCAGCTTCGCATGCTAGGGTGGATGCTTCGCATCCACCCTTTGTTCCTCCATTTCTTAACTTTGCATGTGAGGGTGGACGCGACGCATCCACCCTTCTCTTCTACTTCCCAGTCTCGGATGCTATGGCGGACGCTATGGGCCGACTTCACTGCTAAGGGTGCACGAAAGATGTAGTTTTTCTAGGTTGGATGCGACGCATCCAACCCTTCTTCCTCTGGCTAGACCACCTTTTCTTCATATTTTGCACTCCAAACACCTTAAATCGTCACACATAACTTAATTAGTCATAAAACCAATAATTAAACCATGTTGGGAATTTTAAAGATCAAATAACATCAAGAAGTGGTTAAAATATGGGTAAAGTAACATCAACACATATCGAAATATGCCAAACATCACTGTCTAACATATTGGCCCGTACATATCTAACATATGTAGTTTGAATATTTTAAAAACAAAATACATCTGAAAATTCCATCAGACTGCTAGAGGTATTTATTTATAAATACGATATCATTAGAGAAAGCCAACAATTTCAAGTATTATATTCTGTAAGCAGCAAAACTTAATGCCGCTACAGTACTAAATACAAAGATTTAAATTGTAGTTCTAGTGTCTCTTCATGTAATGGGTAAGCTAATTTATGCAAAAACAAGCTTAACCTTTTCAGTTTGAGAAATGAAAATAGCCTTTTTGCCCATCACTTTTTTAATAACTTTAAAGGTAGAAAAACGTTTGTGTTAAAGTTTAAAAAAATTAACCGCTTCTACCACTTCATTATAAGTATTCAAAAAGCACTTGCTGCTGGAACTGTCACTCTTTATTGCTACTAATTTTTAACTACTAGTATGTCATTAGCTTGAAGTGTAGTGATCCCAAATGGGAATCTAATGATTTCTTCTTCACCAATAAAAGGCGAGATACCTTGGCATGCCAGTCTCCTAAACTAAACTGGTGAATGCACGCTTGATATGCGAATACTAAAGAGAGAACGGGGGCCAATTTGCACTTAGTCCAAAAACAAAAAAGAAAAATCAATTTAACACATAATCCACAAGTGGAACTATGAAAGTTTAGTTCTCTTTATGCTAAATCACGAAAATCCTTAGCAAAATGTCATTCATCTTTTTTAGCCTTTTAAAATATAGTTCATACTGGATAAAATAGTCATTAGATTATTTTTCTAATATTTAGGAATAGTTATTTAATTATTTTTCGAATATGTAGGAGTATTTATTTACTTATTTCTATAATATCTAGGAGTAGTCATTTAATTATTTTCCTAATATTTAGAAGTTTAATTTTTTAATTCTAGAATTCCTGCACTTTTCAATCCAAATTAGGAAAGTTTCGTCCACTTTTTAAGGGTTTGTTTTCTTAATAAAGTTTTTTCTTTTAACTCCATTCAAATTTAGGAGTATTAAATTAAAGAGAAAAAATATTAAGAAAAAAGAAAAAGAAAAATTGAAAGGAAACATGTGAAAGATCTCATGTATGTCAACGACGGAATTTTGTTCTTATTTTCAGCTTTTGTTTCATTCACTTATTTATTTTAATGTTTGTACAATTCGTATAGCATTAGAAAACATCCAACTAAGAATTTTAATAATTTTGTAATTTATTGACTTCAAAATATTAAATATCAATAATAATAAAACTAGGATTGAAATAGCTCTTAAAAATAGTATCTTTATATATGATACAAGAATAAATGCTATTTTTTTTTACTAAAAGTAATAATAGTAATAATGTATTAATAAATAAGTATAGAATATATAAATAATGTATTTGATATTATATATTATTTTCTAGAAGCATCTATCTATCTATATCTATATTATTATAAAAGCATGAATACAATGTCGGTTTACAAAAATAACCTTATAATATTAAGCATAATAATTCATAATAAAAGGACATAACCGAAATTCTAGATATTAGTCTTATAATCCTATTAGTTTTAGAACATAATACTATACGTTAAGAATCCTAAATAATTATCTTTAGGAATCCTATTAGTATAATTACTTTCGGGCTGTCTAATTCATATAAAATTGAATAAGTAAATATCTTTAGTCATGTAATCCTGTTACTTTTAGGATATACTTCTTAAAAATTTCTATTACTAATTTAATTTGAAAACGTATTATAATGTCCTATTACTAATTTAACTTGAGAATGTATTATATTGTCCAAATTTATTTAGAAAAAGGATAGCCTATATTATTATAAAAGCATAAATACAATGTTAATATACTAAAATAGCCCTAAATTATTAAATGGAAGAACTCATAGGAAGGGGACATAACTGTAATAACTTATTTTTTGGACTACAATACCTTCTATGCTAATTTTTAATATTTTAAATTTTAAATTAATAAAAATTTATCTATTAAATTATTATTAAAATTATTTAGGAAGGTTTAATAAAATTAGTTTTATAAGAATCCTCCGTATTGGCAATACATTACCACTCCATAATGTCTAATACTAAAAAAAAATAAAAATAATATTAAATAGACTGCATAAAAAGTTCAAATTGAGATAAAAAATATCCCCATGATAATATATTTTTATATTATATTTGAACTATTTTTCTATTCTAATAATATTTATTTAATCAATTTTTCGTGTAATATTGAAAAATATCCAATTATTAAACAACAACTAAGAAAATATTTAAGAATATAAATGCGTGAGAAAGAGAAAACAATGGTTGGTAAGAGTCAATAGCACTAATGATTCGACAAATATAAAGATCTAAAAGTGAAATATCATATCAATCATTTACTCTTTAAAAATAAAATTTATGGTAAAAAAAATTATAATTAAGATTAAATATTCAAAACAAGTGATGAACTAATATTAAGATCTGAATCAACATAGAATAAATTATTTTTTATGTTAAAATCAAATAATTAAATCTTTTAATTAATTATTTAGCAAGAGAATCCAATTCAATTATTTTTTAAATTCATCATATGAGTAAAATTCTTATTCAAGTTAAAAACAATTCTTAGGGTACATAAATTTATTCCATAAAAAGAGCGTTAGAACACAAAGTAATAAGGTTAGTATATTATTAAGAATCAAAATGCTATACAAGTATCTGAGGAAGTACAATCAAAATTAAATCCTAAACAAGAACAAGCTTTCAAGACTATATTATAAAGAGTAGACTCTGTTATAACGAGATTATTTTTTGTAGTTGTGTGATGACCCAAAATATCATCTTTAAATTTAATAAGTAATTATATGTTCTAAGGCTTCGAAAAGCACCATGTATAATTTCTCGACTTGCGTGCACAGTCCGTATAATTTTCCGGAAAGTTTTTATGTAAAAAATAGATTAAAATGTGAAATAGAGCTTTTAAAACTCAACTGAGTTGACTTTGATCAATATTTTGAGCAAACGGACCCGAATCAGTATTTTGAAAATTCTGGTAGGTCCGTATCGTAATTTGAGACTTGGACATATGCCCGGAATCGAATTCCGAGGTCTCTAGCCCGAGATATGGAATTTTGATGAAACATTAAAAGCTTGAAAGCTTAATGATTTTTAAGAAATTTCTGAAGTTGGATTTATTGAACTCGGGGTCCGTATTTTGGTTTCGGAGCCCGGTGTAGGTCCACTATAATATTTGTGACCTGTCTGCCGAATTTGGTGAGAATCGGAGTTGATTTGACGTGATTCGGACGCCCGGTTGTAAAAATAAAGGTTTTAAAGTTTTCTTAAAAAGTTCTTATAAATTCGTAATTCTAGGTGTTATTTTGGCGATTTGATCGTGCGAGCAAGTTCGTATAATATTTTTAGACTTGTGTGCATGTTTGGTTTGGAGCTCCGAGGGTTCGGGTGATTTTCGGATAGGCCATGGGATGTTTTGGACTTTGAAAATCTGGTATTTTGCTGCAGCAGGTGTTCTGGCATGTCCTTCTTCGCGTTCGCGAAGGTGCTCTCGCGAACGCGAAGAGCAAACTGGACAGCTGAAGTTTTCTTCTTCACGAATGCGAAGGCTTGGTCGCGAACGCGAAGCGATGGGGGCATTACCCTTCGCGAACGCGACCAGCTCCTCGCGAACGCGTAGAGTAAGGCACACCTGGGGAAGGGTTGATCATTCCTTCATCGCGAATGCGAGCAATGCCTTGCGAACGCGAAAGCCAGGGGAAAAAGCCTTCGCGAACGCGAAGGAGGACTCGCGAACGCGAAAGCCACGGACTGCTACTCATCACGAACGTGACAGGCCCTTCGCGAACGCGAAGAAAGCCTGATGCCTGTGACTTAAAACAGAACCAAAACAGGATTTTTTCCCATTTTTCACAAACCCTAAATTATAACTCGGCTTAGGGCGATTTCTAAGGAGTTTTTCACGATTTCGAATTGGATAAGTGTTCTTCATCATATACTGATTATATTTCATAAATCTAAGCCTATATTCATCATTTATTTCGGATTTAGATGGAAGAAATTGGAATTTTTGTAAGAACTTAGGAATTTCGAAATTTGGGGATTTAGACCTCGAATTGAGGTCGGATTCCAAAACCAATAATATATCCGGACTCGTCTCGGAATGGGTGTTCGGATTTCGTAAGTTTTTTCGAGATTTGAGACGTGGGTCCCACTGCCGAATATTTTAATGAATTTTGGATTTTATCCGAAAAATTAGTAAATTCATATGGAATTAATTCCTATGATTCGTATTGAGTATATTGAATTGTTTGTGAATAGATTTGAAGCTTTCAGAGACAAATTTAAAAGGAAAAGTTGTGGTTGAATAATTGATTGGAATTTGCAAAGCGAGGTAAGTGTCGTGGTTAACCTTGACTTGAGGGAATAGAACCCTTAATTTAATTGTTATGTGAATTGCATGTGAACGACGTATAGGCGAGGTGACGAGTGTCTATACGTCGTCAAATTAATTGTTTGCCTGCTTACTTGAAAAATCATAAATTGTTTTAAATCATAAATTAATTATTATAATAACTGTTTCTCTCCTATTCTTTGTCAAATATTAATTCTTGAATTCCTGCATCAATTGTTACATGCTATTTGAATTATGTGTTTTAATTGTTATTTGACATTTAGCATATTAAATATTAAACTGCCTATTTTCTCCCTAATTTCCATAATAATCTGCTATTTGTCATTGTTTGTTTCATAATTAAATTATAATTATTGTATGTTTGTTGTCTTATAATTTTTTATTAATTGTTACATTTATTGGGGAAATTTCTTCTATAAGAATTGGTAAATGAATATGTTGGAGGAGCGGGTTGCACGCCGCAACATAATTAATTATAATGAATATATTGGAGGATCGGGTTGCACGCCGCAACAGACTTATGAAAAGTTCATATTGGAGAATCGGGTTGCACGCCCCAACAGACTTATGAAAAGTATATATTGGAGGATCGGGTTGCACGCCGTAATAGACTTATGAAAAGTCCATATTGGAGGATCGGGTTGCACGCCGCAACAGACTTATTAAAAAGTCGACATACATATATATATATATTGGGGGATCGGGTTGCACGCCGCAATAGATATATATTTGGGGATCGGGTTGCACGCCGCAACAGATTTGATTAAAGGAATATATTGTGAGAGCGAGTTGCACGCTGCAACAGATCTAATTAAAGGAATATATTGTGAGAGCGGGTTGCACGCTGCAACAGAATTGAATATGAATATATTGTGAGAGCGGGTTGCACGCTGCAACAGAATTGAATGTGAATATGTTGTGAGAACGGGTTGCACGCTGCAACAGAATTGATGGAAATGATAATTGGTTATGACTGCTGAGTTGGCTTCAATTATTATAAATGAGTTACCTGATTTATTTTTATTATTGTTGTTGTTACTAATATTGCGTACAGGTAATGTAAGTGACCCGCCTTAGCCTCGTCACTACTTCGTCGAGGTTAGGCTCAGCACTTACCAGTACATGGGGTCGGTTGTACTGATACTACACTCTGCACTTCTTGTGCAGATTTCGGAGTTGGTCCTAGTGGCGTGCCATAGACTTGCTCAGATTTTAGCTATTCAGAGAAGACTTGAGGTATAACTGCATGGCGTCCGCAGTTCTGAAGTCCCCGTCTATTTTACTTTAGTTGTGTGTTTATTTTCTGACAGCTTTATTTTATTCCGACCTTTAATTGTATTATTCTAGAAGCTCGTGCACTTGTGACACCAATTCTGGGATGGTATTTAGATACCGTTGTTTTTATGGATTATTCACTATATTTCAAACTTTGCTTCCGCATTTGTTTCTTTGATTATTAATAATTTTAAATTTTTTTAAAAAATTGGTTAATATTATTCTAACGTTGGCTAGCCTAGCAAGCGAAATGTTAGGCGCCATCACGGTCCGAAGGTGGGAATTTCGGGTCGTGACAGTTGGTATCAGAGCACTAGATTACATAGGTCTCACGAGTCACGAGCAAGCTTAGTAGAGTCTAAAAGATCGGTACGGAGACGTCTGTACTTATCTCTCAGAGGCTATGAAGTTTAGGAACAATATCACCTCTTTCATTCCTTATCGTGCGGCATTGATTTTGCTTGAAACCTATATCTCACATTCCTTTGTATCTACTCGTGTATGACATTGTGCACTCGGTATCAGTTATGCGTCGACGGTTCGTGATGCCGCATATGAACTATGAGAGAGCCAGAGATGCTCAAACATTGCCTCAACGTGTGATTCCGACTGAAAATGCAGACGTATAAAGAGATCACCCAGTGAATAATATGGGGGGGCGAGGTGCAACGTACTTTGGCATCTGGTTGATTTATACAAGTTGTGAAGGTTAATATTGTGGACCATCGGACGTGGTGAACTATGACTTCGTGCCGAGTGGGGGAGTCTACTATCAACGAATGGATTGCGAGTCATGTGTTATATCAGTTTTGGCCTGAAATGTATATATGTGGTACTGAAAGGTTCTTCCAAAATTTACATGTGCTTAAGGCCTGAGATCTTGTAGAGAATAAGGTTGGGACTTGCGGTATGTCCGCCTCCGTAATAATCTTATACTTCAGTACCAAAGGAGTTAGAGAAACAACATTAAATTTACAGAAGGTCTACTCAGCGTGGACGTCACGGTTGCGGATTTTGGGGTGCTTCGGAGGAAGTACAGTAGTTGACGAGATTCTGGACTCTGTGGTTTGTGCCAAGATTTGCCTGTATGGATCATGGTATATAAATAGGGGTAAAGTTTACCCTAAAGAAGAATCGAAGAGTATGTTAATAAATGGGTCAGCTCAACAGTGTTGAGTCAGCATAACAAAAGAAGAAATTGGCCTTGGGAGAGATAATTCTCCACAGGTGTCTGTGGCAAGCCTATGAAGAGGGCAGACCAGCCAATACAACACCGCCCACTTGGCTCGGTTCTCAGAAATACTTTTGAAAGAGTTTGTTTCCCGGACTCTCCGTAATGCATGGCGCATAAGGTTTGAATGATTGCGTCAGGTCACCATGACAGTGTCATAATATACCATCAGGTTCAATAAGTTAGCCCTATATATTCCTACTTTGCTTCATATAGCCATAGAGCGAGTCCACAGACTCATTAAAGGACTTAATTATGATCGTAAAATTTTGTATGACTCGGGAGCTACAGGCTAATACTTCATTTCCGCTAGTGGTAGAAATAGCCAAGATATTAGAATGTGTTCGGAAAGGAAACTAAGGAGACCAAGATGTCTCGAGGTTCTGGGGGATTCAGTGGATTCTACTCTGTAAGTATAAATCATTATAGCGGAGGCTCGGGTAGTCGGCCAGCCTAGTTCGCATATCGGATTAATCGAGGTGCTCCAGTAAGTTCTTTAAATGCACCACTGACATAAGTGTCCTACCATGGTTATTCTAGTTATCTGGCACAGACTCAGTATGAGCAGTCAAACTCGCAAATGGGTTGTTATGAATGCGATGATACTAGGCACATCATGAGAAAATTATCCCAAACCTGGGAGAGGCATATTTCATCAAAGCACTCAGGCTACGTGCCCAATTGCAGTTACTACTCCACCCACACGACGAGTTAAGGGTGGAGGACAGGTAGGTAGAAGGCGTCCTAGAGGTGGAAACCTAGCCGTTGTTATATTTATTTTATGGTATGGTGGAGGTCGTTACATCAGATGGTGTCGTTATAGGTACGACCTCGATTTAAAATAAAGGAATAATTTCCTTAACTTGATTCGGTTCTGAGTATCAAGACGAGTCCTCCTATTGTGCTCCACTTATGAGTGAGCTTCTTAGTTCTATAATCTACTTATGTGTTTACTTCTGTTGGGAGATTTTATGGAGATAATACACCTATCATTCCATGATGGACTCTAATAAGATCTGTGAGGCTAAAGGTGCCTTTCTGGTACTTATTTCGGTATGTTCTGATGTATTTCTGGATAATTAATTACAAATTATGAATTATATGCCTACCAGTGTGGGGTTCATTACATGTTGTGATTTTGTTTAACGAAAGTTATTTAAAAGGAGAAAATGGAAAGTTTTGATTGGCAAGATGTGCATATTACTTGTGATTCAGAACTGAGGCCGAAGTCCTCGTATTTTAAAATAAATTGATATGTTTAAACCGGACTATGAGCTGCGGCGGAAGTTACATAAGGACGAGATCCTTGTGATAAAAATTCTTGTGTTGAAGTCTCCCTTGTGAAAATTAAATTTGTACTATAGTACTAATAGGGAGTCATGCCTGCTAGGCTTATTTGAGAAATTTTTGTATGAAATTCTCTGTGCATACTTGCCAAATTCGTGTTGTAATATTGAGTTGTAACCTACGAGGTAGGTGCCCGCCCAGGTGGCGTTAAATGTGACTCGTTAATTCGGGTAAATAATTATGAGGTCTTCATGCCTCGCATCTCGTTATTAGTATTGTGAAGGTTTGAAACAAGATTTTTGTTAACATGAAGTTAATTGACGATTCTTTAATTGATTATGAACAACTATTAAGACTAGATTGACCCAGAAGGGTGCCCCATTTAGATGGTCAGACGAGTGTGAGTTGAGCTTTCAGAAGCTCAAGACCGCTTTGACTACAACGCTAGTGTTGGTATTACCTACAAGTGAAGGATCGTATACGGTATATTGTGACGCCTCTTACATTGGGCTTGGTGCAATATTAATGCAACATGGCAAGGTAATTGCATATGCGTCGCGGCAATTGAAAGTTCACGAGAAGAATTATCCTGTTCATAACTTAGAATTGGCATCCATTGTTCATGCGCTGAAGATTTGGAGGCATTACCTCTACGGTGTCTCGTGTGAGGTATTTACTGATCATTGTAGCCTTCAGTATCTGTTCAAACAAAATGATCTTAATTTGAGGCAGAGAAGATGGCTGGAGTTGTTGAAAGACTATGATATCACCATTTTGTGTCACCCCGGAAAGGCCAATGTGGTAGCCGATGCTCTGAGTAGAAAGGCTGTGAGTATGGGCAGTCTTGCGTATATTCCGGTTGGTGAGAGGCCATTAGATGCAGATGTTCAGACTTTGGCTAATCAGTTTGTGAGGTTAGATATTTCAGAACCTAGTCGGGTTCTAGCTTGCACAGTCGCTCGGTCTTCTTTATATGAGCGCATCAGAGAGAGGCAGTATGATGATCCTCATTTACTTGTCGTTAAGGACACGATGCGGCACGGTGATTCCAAACAGGTTGCTATGGGGGAAGATAGGTTTCTGCGAATGCAGGGTCGTTTGTGTGCCTAATATGGATGGGCTTCGTGAATTAATTCTTGAAGAAGCACACAGTTCCAGGTATTCTATTCATGCAGGTACCACCAAAATGTATCAAGATTTGCGGCAACATTATTGGCGGAGGAGAATGAAAAAGGATATAGTTGCATATGTAGCTCGGTGTCTGAATTGTCAGCAAGTTAAGTACGAGCATCAGAGACCTAGTGGTTTGCTTCAGAAGTTAGAAATTCCTGAGTGAAAGTGGGAGCGTATCACTATGGATTTTGTTATTGGGCTCCCACGGACTCAGAGAAAATTTGATGCAGTTTGGGTCATTGTGGACAGGTTGACCAAGTCAGCATGTTTCATTCCAGTGGTAGTTACCTATTCTTCAGAGAGGTTAGCTGAAATTTATATTCGTGAGATTGTCCGCCTTCACGGGGGTGCCCGTGTCTATTATTTCAGATCGAGGTACGTAGTTTACCTTACATTTTTTGGAGGGCTGTACAGCGTGAGTTAGACACGCGGGTGGAGTTGAGTACAACATTTCATCCACAGACAGACGGACAGTCAGAGCGCACGATTCAGATATTGGAAAATATGCTCTGCGCTTATGTTATAGACTTTGGAGGTTCTTGGGATCATTTCTTGCCACTTGCGTAGTTTGCTTATAATAATAGCTATCAGTCGAGCATTCAGATGGTTCCATATGAGGCATTATATGGAAGGCGATGCCGACGCCAGTTGGTTGGTTTGAACCAGGAGAGGCTCGGTTGTTGGGTACCGATTTGGTACAGGATGCCTTGGATAAGGTCAAGATTATTCAGGATCGACTTCGCACAGCTCAGTCTAGGCAAAAGAGTTATGCCGACCGTAAAGTTCGTGATATTGCATTCATGGTTGGAGAAAGAATATTGCTCCGGGTTTCACCTATGAAAGGTGTAATGAGGTTCGGAAAGAAGGGCAAGTTGAGCCCTAGGTATATCGGACCCTTTGAAATTCTTGAAAGGGTGGGTGAAGTAGCCTACATGCTTGCATTACCACCTAGTTTATCAGCGGTTCATCCGGTGTTCCATGTGTCTATGCTCCGAAAATATCATGGTGATCCGTCCCATGTGTTAGATTTCAGCACAGTCCAATTGGACAAAGATTTGACTTACGAGGAGGAGCCGGTGGCTATTCTAGCCCGGCAGGTCCGACAGTTGAGGTCTAAGAGTTATCCTTCAGTTCGGATGCAATGGAGAGGTCAGTCGATAGAGGCATCTACTTGGGAGTCCGAGTCGGACATGAGGAGTAAATATCCACACCTTTTCTCCAGCTCAGGTACTTTTTCTAACTCCGTTCGAGGATGAACGTTTGTTTTAGAGGTGGAGAATGTGATGATCCAAAATGTCATCTTTAAATTTAATAAGTAATTCTGTGTTCTAAGACCTCAAAAAGAACCATGTATAATTTCTCGACTTGCGTGCGCAGTCCGTATAATTTTTCGAAAAGTTTTTATGTGAAAAATAGAATAAAATGTGAAATAGAGCTTTAAAACTCAGCTGAGTTGACTTTGGTCAATATTTTGAGCAAACGGTTCCGGATCAGTATTTTGACAATTCCGGTAGGTCCGTATCGTGATTTGGGACTTAGACGTATGCCCGAAATCGAATTCCGAGGTCCCTAGCCCGAGATATAGAATTTTGATGAAAAATTAAAAGCTTGAAAGTTTAATGATTTTTAAGAAATTACTGAAGTTAGATTTATTGACCTCGGGTCCGTATTTTAGTTTCGGAGCCCGGTGTAGGTCCACTATAATATTTATGACTTGTCTGCCGAATTTGGTGAGAATCGGAGTTGATTTGATGTGATTCGGACATCCGGTTGTAAAAATAAAGGTTTTAAAGTTTTCTTGAAAACTTCCTTTGATTTGGTGCTAAATTCGTAATTCTAGGTGTTATTTTGGCGATTTGATCGCGCGAGCAAGTTCGTATGATATTTTTAGACTTGTGTGCATGTTTGGTTTGGAGCCCCGAGGGCTCGGGTGAGTTTCGGATAGGCCACGAGATGTTTTAGACTTTGAAAATCTGGTATTTTGCTGCAGCAAGTGTTCTGGCATGTCCTTCTTCGCGTTCGCGAAGGTACTGTCGCGAACGCGAAGAGCAAACTGGACAGCTGAAGTTTTTTTCTTCGCAAACGCAAAGGCTTGGTCGCGAACGCGAAGCGATGGGGGCATTACCCTTCGCGAACGCGACCAGCTCCTCGCGAACGCATAGAGTTAGGCACACCTGGGGAGGGTTGATCATTCCTTCATCGCGAACGCGAGCAATGCCTCGCGAACGCGAAGGCCAGGGGGGTAAAGCCTTCGCGAACGCGAAGGAGGACTTACGAACACGAAATTCACTGACTGCTACTCATCGCGAACGCGACATGCCCTTCGCGAACGCGAAGAAGGCCTGATGCCTGTGACTTAAAACAGAACCAAAACGGGATTTTTTTCCTATTTTTCACAAACCCTCAATTATAACTCGGCTTAGGGGCGATTTCTAAGGAGTTTTTTACGATTTCGAACTGGGTAAGTGTTCTTTATCATATAGTAATTGTATTTCATAAATATAAGCCTATATTTATCATTTATTTTGGATTTAGATGGAAGAAATTGAAATTTTTGTAAAACTTTTCAAAAAATGAAAAATCTAGATTTGAAGGTCCATTTGACATCGGAATTGGATAATTTCTGTATGGTTGGACTCGTCTCGGAATAGGAGTTCGGATTTCGTAAGTTTTTCCGAGATTTGAGACGTGGGTCCCACTGCCGAATATTTTAATGAATTTCGGATTTTTATCAGGAAAATTAGTAAATTCATATGGAATTAATTCCTATTATTCGTATTGAATATATCGAATTATTTGTGAATAGATTTGAAGCTTTTGGAGACAAATTTAAAAGGAAAAGTTGTGGTTGAATAATTGATTGGAATTTGCAAAGCGAGGTAAGTATCGTGGTTAACCTTGACTTGAGAGAATAGAACCCTTAATTTAATTGTTATGTGAATTGCATGTGAACGACGTATAGGCGAGGTGACGAGTGTCTATATGTCGTCAAATTAATTGTTTGCCTGCTTACTTGAAAAAAATCATAAATTATTTTTAATCATAAATCAATTATTATAATAGCTGTTTCTCTCCTATTCTTTGTCAAATATTAATTCTTGAATTCCTGCATCAATTGTTATATGCTATTTGAATTATGTATTTTAATTGTTATTTGACATTTAACATATTAAATATTAAACTGCCTATTTTCTCTCTGATTTTCATAATAATCTGCTATTTGTCATTGTTTGTTTCATAATTAAATTGTAATTATTGTATGTTTGTTGTCTTATAATTTTATATTAATTATTGCATTTATTGGGGAAATTTCTTCTATAAGAATTGGTAAATAAATATGTTGGAGGAGTGGGTTGCACACCGTAATATAATTAATTATAATGAATATATTGGAGGATCGAATTGCATGCCGCAACAGACTTATGAAAAGTTCATATTGGAGGATCAGGTTGCACGCCGCAACAGACTTATGAAAAGTCTATATTGGAGGATCGGGCTGCACACCGCAACAAACTAATGAAAAGTCCATATTGAAGGATCGGGTTGCACGCCGCAACAGACTTATTAAAAAGTCGACATACATATATATATATATATTGGGGGATCGGGTTGCACGCCGCAACAGATTTGATTAAAGGAATATATTGTGAGAGCGGGTTGCACGCTGCAACAGATCTAATTAAAGGAATATATTGTGAGAGCGGGTTGCACGCTGCAACAGAATTGAATATGAATATATTGTGAGAGCGGGTTGCACGCTGCAACAGAATTGAATGTGAATATGTTGTGAGAACGGGTTGCACGCTGCAACAGAATTGATGGAAATGATAATTGGTTATGACTGCTGAGTTGGCTTCAATTATTATAAATGAGTTACCTGATTTATTTCTATTATTGTTGTTGTTACTAATATTGCGTACATGTAATGTAAGTGACCCGCCTTAGCCTCGTCACTACTTCGTCGAGGTTAGGCTCAGCACTTACCAGTACATATGGTCGGTTGTACTGATACTACACTCTGCACTTCTTGTGTAGATTTCGGAGTTGGTCCCAGTGGCGTGCCATAGACTTGCTCGGATTTCAGCTATTCAGAGGAGACTTGAGGTATAACTGCATGGCGTCCGCAGTTCTGAAATCCCCGTCTATTTTACTTTAGCTGTGTGTTTATTTTCAAACAGCTTTATTTTATTCAGACCTTTAATTGTATTATTCTAGAAGCTCGGGCACTTGTGACACCAATTCTGGGATGTTATTTAGACACAATTATTTTTATGGATTATTCACTATATTTAAAACTTTGCTTCCGTATTTATTTCTTTGATTATTAATAATTTTAAAAATTATTTAAAAACTGGTTAATATTATTCTAACGTTGGCTTGCCTAGCGAGTGAAATGTTAGGCGCCGTCACGGTACGAAGGTGAGAATTTCGGGTCGTGACAAGTTGCCTCCGGCGGAATCGAAATAATATTTCTATGTCATGCATTACTTGCAAATATCATATCAAGAGGCATGGCACTGTTAGCAATAATAGCAAGTGGTGTACCAACAACGATTTCATTATGAGACCACCCACTTTAAATTTGATATACCTCTTCAAATAACTTAAATAACCGTCACAAATATATCAAAGCAGAGTAATGGTGCTAAATTTATAAGGAAAGAAAAATTGATAATATGGAATGAAGCACTTATGGCTAAGTGTCAAACAATCGAAATAATTATCCGGAGTCCTAGAGATATACTGGATGTTAATGAACCGTTTGGTGAAAAATTAATAGTTTGGGATGTGATTTATGTCAAGTACTACCAGTAGTTCCAAGATCGACAAAAGCAGTGTAAAAGCTAGCTAGCCAAAGTTATACTTCTGGCCTCAACTGAAAAAGATTCAACTAACAATATATATAAAGTAAGAAAGAACATATCAGTATTCAGTGTCTTCTTACTTCGTGTCTAAAACGAAGAAGAGCATCCAATAAAAGATGATTTGGTACTTACTGAACATTTGATTATCAATCCCAATTGTAGTAGTAGTGCATTTAATAAGAGAAATATTTCTATTATTAGATTAAAACACAATTTGTGCAAATCACATGATAGAATTAAAAAGATATCTTAACTAGCAGAAATTAATATGTTGATCAACTAAATAAAAGGTTGATTGCAAAATTTTATAGTAAAAACGAAATATTTTTCTATTTTTGACTCGGCAGAAAATGATACCAATAACTACTACCAAGAAGAATACTTAAATACTTTAATACCAAATGAAGAAAATATGCCCGTCGTGCTACTAAAAAAGTTAGATACGCCAAATAGCTTATGTAATAGCACACATATGGTATATAGAAGTTTTGACAATAACGTCATACATACAAAAATTATGATATTGGTATATGCTTCTAAGTATATTCTTATCCCTGAATTCAACTTTCGTATTCCGAAACTAAGGAATATCCTTTTAAATTTGTGTGAAAATAATTTTTAGTATGTTTATGTTTTGCAAATATAATAAATAAAGCACAAGGACAAACATCCTAAATATTGGACTATATTTACCGTAATATATTTTCTTGCGCAAACAACTGTACATTTCACTTTCAAGAGAGATGTCAAAATCGACAACAAGAGTTCTGGTTAAGGTAGAGCAACCAAAGTATTAGGAGGAAACATACACAAAAATATATTGTCCACAAATAAGTGTTCGTTAAGATACCATCACATTAAATACTTTAAAGCTATAGTACATAATTATCCAACTAACATGACAAAATTGATTATTTGTATAAGTTTTGATGATTTCCTTTTATTTTAAATTTATGTATTATGCTAATGTAGTAATATTTTTCGGCATTTAGACGATTGTTGTATTATTATACATAAAATTTCTCTCATTAATTAAATTTTATTATTTCTTCATATAAATGAATATTTAAATCATCATGTGTCATTATTAACGTGCAACGCACGTTCATATATACTAGTTATATTAAAAGCACGAAGGCCCTTAGCGAAATGTTGTTCGCCTTTTTTTACCCTTTAAGATTAGATTTTACATTAGACAAAATAATAATTTAATTATTTTGCAAATATTTAGGAATTCTAAATCAACTAAATTTTGTGCATTATTTTCCTAATATTTAGGAGTTCCAAATAAACTAAAATTGTATATATTAAATATTCCTTGTTTAAACTTCTATGTGATGAGGCCTAACGTATGCTATAAGCATGAAAAAAACTAAACAAAACATTTCCTTTTTTTAGAAAAAGAAAATTTACGGCTTAGAATAGGCAGTAAATTGTTGTTGGCCAATGAAAACTATCATTTTTATGTCCTAATTTTAGTATAAAAATATTCAAAGTACTTTCAAATATTTTTTCTATCTATATTTATTTTTACCAAAGTAAGAAAAAAAAGTTCAAACAATTAATATTCTTTAATTACAATTAGTGCAAAAAAAGTTTAAGCAAATTTGTAATTATATATAATATTTTAGAACATTATTTTATGTATATTTCATTAGGACTAAGCATGAAAACCTAATCAAAGCTAACGGTATAACACTAGAGAAGTAAATGAATTTGAGTGGATTTTATTTTCTAATTTCTCATGTTATTCAATGAGAATACACGTTATACCTACTTTTGAAATTCCAATTACAATTAAATTCTAGCTTTCTAGATATTGTTTTTGTATAATAGTTGAAAAGTACACTGATCAATAAAAGGATAAATTACTATAAAGATATTTAATAATATAAAAGATCTATCAACTCAAAAATCTAAAAGTGCAATATTAGATTAATTTTTTACTCTTCAACAATGCAAAATTTTTATTGGATAAAATTAATAACTACAATTAAATACTTAAAACTATGAATGAGCTAATATATGAAGAACTTGAATGAATAAAAAACAATGTTAAAAATAAATAATTAAGCCTTTGAATTACTAATTATCGAAAGAATTCAATTTAATTATTTTTAATTCATCATATAAGTAAATTAGTTTTCAAGTTAACAAAAATCTTAGGATACATAAATTTATCTCCATAAAAATAGCATTGAACAAAATGAACAAAATTAGTTAAAATTAGAATTAAGAATCAAATTAGTAAAAATACAAACTTAAAATAATAAGGATGAAATAGTGAAAGACAAAATATATTCTAAATAAGTTGTCATAAATTATTATTATTATTATTATTATTATTATTATTATTATTATTATTATTATTATTATTATTATTATTATTATTATTATTATTTGCATTATTCCAAAAATGGCAACTTTTACAGTTTCTATATATTAAGTTAATAGTTGTAAAATAGTAACTCAAGATCAATTATTTTTAGATTTTATATTGTCACGTATTAATTTTTTCTATGAGCTATAAAACCAACCTCATCATTTATAAAGACCAAAACATTCAATTTTTCAAATTATTTGAGTTATCTTCATTAATAAAAGTATTTTATGTTATTTGTTTGTTTTCATTATTAGGCTATAAACATAACAATAATTTTCGTAAGATACTCCCATAGAAATTCTTAGAAATCACAATAAGGTATATGAGGATTTCTATTGGCAAGATTCCTTCCTTTATTGAGCTAACAAAATGGGATCACCTGTCATCATTTCAAGAACTTGCATTTTTCTTTAATTTTAATTTTATAAGTCAAGATATAGATACACGCATAAAGCGCGTACCCTAAGACTAGTATATATTAAAAGTACGAAGACCCTTAGTGAAATGTCGTTCGTCTTTTTTACCATTAGATAAAATAGCCATTTGATTATTCTCCTAGCTAATATTTAGGAGTTTGAAATTAAATCATATTTTACTTATTTAATCTTTTCTTATGTGAATTAAGTAAAAATTCCTTATACTTAGGACTTTACAACCACCAAATTTACCTTATATAAATTTTAGGATTAAAGATGATTGAATAAAACTAGAATCTTTATGCCTATGAATGGTTTATAATTGAACGTTTTTTAGCTCACAACGGATTGTTTAATTATGCTAATTTTTGGGAGAACAATTGTGATGTAAACGAAATAAAATAAAGAAATAATTAAAGAAAGAGGAAGCATTTTGCTTGGTCCTTTATCCTAATTCGACAATTATAAATGCAATGAGTAGTCTATGTGAGATTGGTCCACTGATCCTTAGTTTTATTCTTCGATCAATAACTTTCTTAGATATAAATATTACTATAGATTTTAAAACCTAATTAAAATAAATAATTACAAAAATATTTAATAAAATCAAAGAGAAAGAGAAAAAGAAAAGTGATTGACAAAAATCATTTACATTAGAGCTTCGACAAACATAAAGTGCAAAAGTTCAAATATTTATAAGTTAAAATATATTTTTTTGTGGATAAAAATATAATTATAATTAAATATTTAAAATATGGTATGAGCTAATATTAAGAATTTGAATCCTCAAAAATTAAATTATTCATTTTGATATTTAAAAAAATAATTAAGTATTTGAATGAACTAATTAGAATAAAAATCCAATTTTATTCTTTTTCAAATTCATCTTATAGGTAAAATCAATTTCATGTTTACACAATATTAGAATACACAAAATATTTCCCATAAAAAGATATCGTTGAGGAAAGAAATCAAAAATAAAACAAAATCAGTTATAGCATTAAGAATCAAATTGGTCAAAATGCAAACTTAAAGAGATAAGGATGAAATAATGAAAGACAAAATATATTCATAATTGGGTGAGACATAATATAACATATTTGTATCTCATATTACAAGATATGTATAATTTACAGTAATATATAATTAACTTAACTAAATCCATCACCTCTACATATTTAAAAGATATTGAATTCAACTACTGTGTTAATATGATCCACACGTGGAACTATGAAAGTTTAATTCTCTTTATGCTCCTGTGTCAATTGTTAAAAATAATCTACATATACATCTATATCTATCTATACTATATTAAAAGTATGAAGGACCTCAGCGAAATGTCGTTCGCTTTTTTTTTTTTTACACTTTAAAAACAGATTTCACATTGGTCAAAATTGTCATTTAATTATTCTTCCTACAATTTATGAGTTTAGAATTAACTAAAATTATGGCCATTAAATATTTACTTATTTGAACATTGTAGAAATTTCTAATATTTAGAAGTTTAAAATCGATAATATTTTTCCTTATATAAATTCTTCCTTATTTGAACTACATAACACAACTATATTTTCTTAATATTTAAAATTTTGACATCAAATAAACTTTTACTTATTAAAAAAGATGCATTTGTAAAATTACAAAACTTTGAATAGTAGGAAGTCTGTAATGCAATGTTCTGTTAGAATACAATTCCTTCAATATATTCTGTTATTAGAATACATTTAGTTGGGGTCTAGGAAAGAATTGTTTCTATTTTTGGTTAATTTTGGATGCTCTTCTTTATATATAAGTAAATATATTGAAGTCATAGATAGGTATATATTTATTACTAAGCTCACCAATTCGAATAATAAAGAAAATAATATAATATAAATGAGAAAGAGAGTGAGCGAAAATCGGTCCACGAACATTAAATAACACTAATGTTCAACAAGCATGAAGATCCAAAAATAAAATAGTCATTGATTCTTTACATATTGATGGGGTATATCTCGCCAAACTGTATAAAGCTATTATTCTAATCAAGCCTCTAAAAGAATATATATGCTGATTCATATCAATTAATTCGAGGAAAGAAAGACCCATACAAATTAATCATGTGTGTTGATACCTAATTTTGTTCTCATATTTTATAAAGTATTCCATATACTTTTGCATTATTACCCAACTTATAGGGGTCGAATAAGTATTTTCTATAATTTTTAGAGCTTTAAAATTAGTTTTTTTGCATTTAAATTATTCAAATATTTATTAATTATCCCTTCAAATATTTTGGGGTGATTTAATCATCCAAATTTATTATTTGTACTCATATATATATATATATATATATATATATATATATATTTCATAATATTTTACTTCATTTTATATAATATTTGCATTCTTTATATCATTTGCATATCGTTTAAAAATAATAGCCTATGTTCTCCACAATTAATTATATCTATCATATTTTCTTTGTCAAAATAATATTTTTTTCCTATTTTTGATAATCTTAGTTTACTATTTTTACAAAATAGCATTTTACATATGTATTTAACATTTCATAAAACTATTTTTTTTTTAATTATATGTATTCTTAAAAAGCCCCTAAAGTCTCCGTCCATCTTCAAAACCCACCAAGAAAACCAAATAAGATCAAACACTTCCAAACCCCTTTCGACAACCTTCCGTCGGCGTCAATGCAACTACGACACCAACATCTCCTTCTTTTCTCTTTTTTAAGTTTTTAGTTTTTTCCTTTTTATGTTTTCATTTCTTAATTATTCTACCCCAATTTCCTAGTCAATTGCCCCAAATTGCGGACTACAATCTCTCCTTAAATTACATAATCAAAATCTCTTTCTCCTCCTCTTTCCATGGCAAGAATGTGTTCAAAAAAAAAGTTGTAGAGGTTTGAGGCCGAATCTCTTTGAAGAATCTGTCTGTTTACCCCAAAAAAGGGATAGAGTTAAATTTATGCGCAGTTCCGAAGATACATGGTACAACTTAATACCGAATGTTAGGATAAATAAAAGTATGAATATAGATTGGAGAAAAACGTAATCTAGGCCAATCAATTATGAACAGTGAAATTTAGGATTTAACAAAAAAGAGAATCAATCTAAGAAACTAGAAAGATCACTCTTGCTTGTAGAGGGGATAATATAATTTGTGATAGTGTAAGTCCTCCAATAGATCCCTTACAAAAATGATAAACAAGTCCTTTTATAGTGAAGAGGTTTGGCTCCAAGCATAATAAAATAAACATTCAGTGGGAAACCCATGATAAATCAGCTTTTTCATAATTTCTGCCAAGATTCCCTCTAGTGGGATTACAACGGCTTTTGTCTGCGAGCCCGATCTTGCTTAGAACCCTCGATTTTGGTTCGAGCTTGATTTCGGCTTGAACTTGTGATCTTGACTCGAGCTCGATCCCGGTTCGAGCCCTCGAACGAATTCCTGGTCGATGTAGGTTGGTTTTTGGATTATCTGCATGATAGATCTACCCGCGCCATGGTTCGATTCTTGTTCGAGTTTGATTATGATATCGATCTCAACACGGACCGCCCTTCCCAGGCTCTAGATTAGTTCGTGCCCCCCTTCGGGATCTTACTTCGATATATCACCCTTCGAACCGTACCGGACATGCCAAATCCATTTCGACCGTATACAGATAGTCCTCTCGTTTCTCAGAAATAAATACCGCGAGAAACGATATGATTTTCAATAGCTCGATCGGATTATATTCTGTTGATTCCATCAGGTTCGATCATGACGCACATGATAGCTGTCCTGTCGGTTTAGTCTCCCAAGGCATTTAATGCATATCAGGCGGTGGTCGGCCACTGCTGATAATGAACCGTCGTCGCTTTGAACCTATAAATCACTCTCACCTTTATCTTTTACCAATTTTACATCTTCAATCTTCTAAAATTTCTCAATCTCTTCTTACAAAAAAGCTGTGATTTCTTTCCGAAAGGATCCCTCAATTCTACCAAATCTCTATCACCTCCTTCGGCTCCTTATTTTTGAATTCAAAATGGTGAAAACATCGCAAATAGTTCCTCAGAAAGAGAAAGCTTCATCTTCACAGTGTGTCGCCGATGAGACACCGGTGGAACCACGGCCAGAGGAGTGTGTCCCCGGGGCGTGCGTCCTTACTTCAGATTTTAAAGTTGATAAAGGTTCATCGGTCCCTGGCTGGTATGAGCCGGTATCGAGGTACATGTGTTCGATTACTGAGAAGCACCTCGATCTGTTAAAGAAGGACTGCAATTGCGGGGAAAAAGAAGTGATAATACCTACCCCTGACAAAGACATTACTTCTCACGTGAAAGGGTTTTTGAACGTATATACCTATCCTTTCACTTTGGGTCCCCTCGATTCCGACGTTATCGACTTCTGTCGACAGTATCAGGTAACCTTAGGCCAGGTCCATCCTTCTTTGTGGCGGATCATTATTCTGATCCGATATTTCGTGAGCAAAATCGAGGGGATGTCGTTCACCCTTGATCATCTTATCCGGCTATACCGTCCCCGACTTTTTCGGGGAGGGTTAATAAAACTACAACGTCGGGCTACCAAGGCTTTGTTCTCGAGTATTGACGAGGACAGGGACCAGGGTTGGATGAGCAGGTTCGTTCGAGTAAGGACTTCGGACCTGATCCCGACCGAAAAGATGCCCTTTCCCGAGGAGTGGAATTTGAAATGTAAGTGTGATTTTGCTGTTGTTTCTATTTTGTTCTTTCATTTGTTCTCTTATCGACACTCCCCTTTTCATGATGTAGCAGTTCCCTAGATGCCCGGAGCGGTTCCCGACCTCAAGAATTGGGTACGAGCTCTTGTTTCGACTTCCACATACGCCGAGCGCTCATGGCGTGATTTGTCTAAGGGTCGGTGGGAGGCCAAAAATCACGGTAAGCTCATTTCTCGAAATCTGACGAGGCACCCACAGGGTGCCCCAATAGGGCCCGAATGAAAGACCCAAGCCTACATGAATGACATGAACCATCAAAGTCCTACAAATGAAGACTTGGCCCTATCAAGCCTGCTTTCCTCGATAAAAGCCCACAGAAGGGCAGAAATAGAATAGAATAAAGAATGAGATAGTCTATATCCTGTATCGATCATTTTTGATAAGGTTTCCCATATGCAGGTTTGGGTAAGGACGCGGTCTTGAGACCTCTGTCTAATGAGGAGGATGTCTCGACCTTCGTTCCAAAGCCTGTGAAGGAAAATAAAAAGAAGAGAGCTTCGTTGTCCGAATATCCAAAACCGAAGAAGAGGACGGCTCGTAAACCAAACAAGAATGTCGTTCCTTTGACCGTAGAATCCGTTTTGCACCTAAGGGATGAAGAAGAAGAAGAAGAAGAATATAATGAGTCCACGCTGGCGTTCCGGACGAAGAGAGCCACTGATGCTTCAATGCCGGCTGGATCGATGATGCCCTATGGGGCTTCGTCTCGAACTGAAAATATACCTGAGAGTGGTTCCGGCAGAGTCCCCGAACTATCGGATGTGGAAGACACCTCTCATCGGATCAACCCGCAGGGGTTACAATCAGAGAGCCCTTTGAACCCCTCCGAGCCGAGGTGAATGCTCCGAGCGATTCACTTGAGGCAGCAGCGATCGAGGACTCGCCTCTCTTTCCCGCTTTTTCCGCAGGGGTGATTCGGGAAGCTCAAGCTCTGGGGGCCCTTAATCTAGATAGGCCTCACGATGAAGAGGATCCGTTTCGTGACCTGTTTACTGGTATCGAGGACGTTGCCGGTGCCGGTGATGAATCGGATCTTTTTCACGGATTGCGGTAGGCTTTGGACCAAGTGAGTCTTTTGAAAACCTTTTTGTTGGTATTGCCCTTATGTTCGTCTTTCGTTAACTTCGCTCCTTGTTTCTTTGTAGGCTGCGGTAGTCCATCGAGAACAATGTTCTCATTCCCAGAATGAGCTGCATCGATACGCGGCCGACCTGAAACGCGCTATCGATGAGAGGAACTTTCTCAAACTTTCCTTAGGACAGAGAGATGAGGAAATAAAAGATCTCCGGGCCGAGCTGTCCAAGGCTTATCGAGACCAGAATGATTTGTCTGAGCAGGTAATGATGCTTTTGAAAACCTATGGGTTCGATACCGGAACGGTATCTAATATTTCGGTCTCACAGCTGCAGCAAAAAATCGGGACGATAGGGAGGCTGCGTGAGGAGGTCGATGTGATAAGGATGGAATCCTTGCAGTGGAAAGAAGGTATGGACCGCTTTGCTGCAGAAAAAGAGACCGCTCGAGCCCAGTTATCGTCGTCTGTAACCCAACTTCAGAAAGTGAAGGAGAAAAACCTGGTTCAAGCAAAGAAAATCGAGGAGCTTGAGGCTCGGTTGGCCTCAGTACTCGCCAAGGCCGAATCCGATGCCGAAAAGGCAAAGACTTATGCGGATGCGCTTGTGGCCGTCTATCAGGCTGATGCTGAAGCTGCCCAAGTTCAAGCAAGAGAGGCAGCCGAATCCGCCGACGGTCGGGCGCATTGGGTTGCCGAACTTGCTAAGTACCGATCCAGGAGAGAAACCCTCGAGGAGATTCATGCTCGCGGCTTCGATCTCACGGAAGAGATAAAAATGGCAAAAGAACTCGAGGCTGATGCCAAAGCTCTGGTTTCTGATGATGATGATGACGACGATGGGAGCAAAAGTGGATCCGAGAACGGGGGGAATCTGATAAAGAAAAGACCGCTCCCGTTTAAATTTTTTTTTTTGCTGTAGCGACCCATATAAATAAATTTTATGTATAGGCCTCTTCTTTTGCCGACTTGCTTTTGATTCTGTTTCCTGGGTTGCTGTGATTTGCCTCATGAATATTTCCATAATGTTTTAAACCAATTAATCAAACTCGAACCTCGCAGTCTCTTTAACCGAGCGAGTGTCTGCTTGTGCTCGATTTAATTGTCAACGATTCGATTTTGAAGAGAATATAGCCCGTGGGCGTGGCGGTCGAGCGAGTGTTTGCTCGAACTCGATTTAAAGAATAGCCCGTAGGTTTGATCGAGTGAATGATTCGAACTCGAATTAATGCAGCCCGTAGGCTATTTGGTCGAGTGAGTTTTTGCTCGAACTCGAGATAAAAAATAGCCTGTAGGCTTGATCGAAGTGAATGATTCGAACTCGAATTAATGCAGCCCGTAGGCTATTTGGTCGAGTGAGTGTTTGCTCGAACTCGAATTAAAGAATAGCCCGTAGGCTTGATCGAGTGAATGATTCGAACTCGAATTAATGCAGCCCGTAGGCTATTTGATCGAGTGAGTGTTTGCTCGAACTCGAATTAAAGAATAGCCCGTAGGCTTGATCGAGTGAATGATTCGAACTTGAATTAATGCAGCCCGTAGGCTATTTGGTCGAGTGAGTTTTTGCTCGAACTCGAGATAAAAAATAGCCCGTAGGCTTGATCGAGTGAATGATTCGAACTCGAATTAATGCAGCCCGTAGGCTATTTGGTCAAGTGAGTGTTTGCTCGAACTCGAATTAAAGAATAGCCTGTAGGCTTGGTCGAGTGAATGATTCGAACTCGAATTAATGCAGCCCGTAGGCTATTTGGTCGAGTGAGTGTTTGCTCGAACTCGAATTAAAGAATAGCCCGTAGGCTTGATCGAGTGAATGATTCGAACTTGAATTAATGCAGCCCGTAGGCTATTTGGTCGAGTGAGTTTTTGCTCGAACTCGAGATAAAAAATAGCCCGTAGGCTTGATCGAGTGAATGATTCAAACTCGAATTAATGCAGCCCGTAGGCTATTTGGTCGAGTGAGTGTTTGCTCGAACTCGAATTAAAGAATAGCCCGTAGGCTTGGTCGAGTAAATGATTCGAACTCGAATTAATGCAGCCCGTAGGCTATTTGGTCGAGTGAGTGTTTGCTCGAACTCAAAATGAGAAATAGCCCGTAGGCTTATTTGGTCGAAACAGTTTTTGCTCTAACTTGAGATAAAAAATATATAGCCCGCAGTCTTAATGGTCGCATTATATCTTAATTCTTCACATGTTATTACACGCCTGGGTTCGGGCCAACTTATACGAGCATGGCTCGCTTCTATCATTTGGCTCTTTACAGTTTTCCTATCGGGACCCTGTTGCTGTGAAGTAACTCTCTTACGGGACCTCGGATATTATCATAAGTGCTGCACGACCAGTGGTTGCCTCATTAAAAACCTTGCCGAAAAACCCATTTGGGATAAAAACCGGTCTTAAGGAAAAAAGAGTGCAACGCGTGCTTTCTGATGAGAGGTCCGTCCCCTGTTCGGACTTCTGCAGGGGTCAGTTTCGAGATGTAAACGAATATGGAAAGGTTGTACCTTAACAGTAGTACCGTTTCAGATGTGATACATTCCAGTTGCTTGATAACTGTTTGCCGTTTATAATGCCGATCCTGTACGATCCCTTTCCGATGTCCTCGAGTACCTGATATGGTCTATCCCAATTCGGTCCTAGCTTCCCTTCATTCGGATTCCGGGTATTGATGGTAATTTTTCTTAACACTAAGTCCCCAGGCTTGAAATGGCGGAGCTTGGTTCTTCGGTTATAATACCTTTCGATTCGTTGCTTTTGGGCGGCCATTCGGAGGAGGGCAGTTTCTCGCCTTTCGTTCGATAGTTCGAGGCTTGTGTTCATAGCCTCGTTATTTGATTCTTCCACCGAGAATCGAAATCTGGCACTAGGTTCACCAACCTCGACTGGTATTAATGCTTCAGATCTATATACTAAGGAGAACGGGGTCGCCCCCGTACTGGATTTTGATGTTGTCCGATATGCCCAAAGGACTTCGAGCAGGATTTCTCTCCATCTCCCTTTAGCATTGTTCAACCTCTTCTTTAAGTTTTGAATGACAGTTTTATTCGTTGATTCGGGCTGCCCGTTCCCACTGGGGTGGTACGGCGTCGACAGTATCCTTTTTATCTTGTGGTCTTCGAGGAATCTTGTTACTTTGCCGCCAATGAATTGCTTTCCATTGTCACATACTATTTCGGCGGGTATCCCGAACCGGCATATGATATGATCCCAAATAAAGTCTATAACTTCTTTCTCTCTTATTTTCTCGAATGCCTGCGCTTCAACCCATTTAGAAAAATAGCCAGTCATAAACAAAATGAATTTAGCTTTACCTGGGGTCGATGGCAGAGGGCCGACAATATCCATTCCCCATTTCATGAAAGGCCACGGGGATAGGACCGAGTGGAGTTGTTCTCCGGGCTGGTGGATTATTGGCACGAACCTTTGACATTTATCACATTTACGAACAAATTCCTTCGTATCTTTGCCCATATCGATCCAATAATACCCTGCTCTGATTATTTTTTGGACTAATGTGTCGGCTCCAGAGTGATTCTCGCAAGTACCCTCATGCACTTCCCGTAGGACACAATCGACATCCCCCGGACCCAAGCATACAGCCAATGGTCCGTCGAACGTTCTTCGGTATAGTGTTCCATCTGAAGCCAGAGTGAATCGAGCAGCCTTGGTCCGTAGGGTTCTGGACTCTTTAGGGTCCAATAGGAGTTTTTCGTTTTTCAGATATTCGATATACTTGTTTCTCCAATCCCAAGTTAAGCTTGTAGAATTTATTTCGGCGTGTTCTTCTTCGACTACCGATCTCGAAAGTTGAACCACATTCCCCGAGCCCATATCATCTATCTCGACCGATGACCCCAAATTCGCCAGTGCATCGGCCTCATTATACATGCCGTAAAGTCCATTGTTTGAAATGGCGCAAAGTGATAAGAAGTTTATCTAAATACCTCTGCATTCTACCTTTTCGAACTTCAAAAGTTTTGTTTACTTGACTCACCACCAGCAAGGAATCGCAGTTGGCTTCAATGATTTCTGCTCCCAAATTTCTAGCTAGCTCGAGAGCTGCAATCACGGCTTCGTACTCGGCCTCGTTGTTAGTCAATCTGATAGTTTTAATAGATTGTCTAATAACGCCACCCATGGGTGATTTCAAAACTATGCCCAGCCCGGACCCTTTTTCGTTTGAATCCCCATCCGTAAAAAAGGAACCATACCCCCGATGATGTACCTGATTTCAACAGTTCTTTTTTGGCTTCGGGTATGAGGGCTGGTGTGAAATCGGCCACGAAGTCTACTAGGACTTGAGACTTGATGTCCGTACGGGGTCGATATTCGATATCGTACCCACTGAGTTCGACGGCCCATTTGGCCAGCCGGCCTGATAACTCGGGTTTGTGCAAAATATTACGAAGCGGGTAAGTAGATAATACGCATATGGGATGACATTGGAAATACGGCCTTAACTTCCTTGAGGCGCTTATTAGTGCAAGCGCCAACTTTTCTAGGAGCGGATATCTAGTTTTCGCCTCTCCTAAGGTTCGACTTGTATAATAAACTGGGAATTGCGTACCTTGCTCTTCTCGAACCAGGACACCGCTTATGGCGACTTCCGACACTGCTAGGTACAAGCAAAGTTTCTCATCGGTTTTTGGAGTGTGAAGCAGTGGTGCGCTTGACAGATATCGTTTTAGTCCTTCTAATGCTTGTTGGCACTCCGGGGTCCATGAAAAATCGTTCTTCTTTTTGAGTAGAGAAAAAAATTTATGACTTCGATCGGATGACCTCGATATGAATCGGCTTAGGGCGGCGATCCGACCCGTTAGTCTTTGCACGACCTTTACGCTGTCTACGACGGTGATGTCTTCAACAACCTTGATTTTATCAGGGTTAATCTCTATTCCCCGATGTGATACCATGAAGCCGAGGAACTTGCCCGAACCGACACCGAAGGCACATTTTTCGGGGTTGAGCTTTATTTTGTATTTCCTCAGAATCTCGAACGTTTCCTGCAAATGAATTAAATGGTCCTCTGCGCGCAGGGATTTGACTAACATGTCATCAATATAAACCTCCATTGATTTTCCTATTTGTTCTTCGAACATTTTATTCACTAGGTGTTAGTAAGTGGCCTCTGCGTTTTTTAGCCCGAAGGGCATCACATTATAACAATACGTCCCATATTTGGTGACAAACGAGGTTTTCTCCTGGTCCTCCGGGTTCATCTGTATTTGATTATACCCGGAATAGGCATCGAGAAAAGTGAGGATCTCGTGGCCGACCGTGGCATCCATCATGCGATCGATGTTGGGCAATGAAAAAGAATCCTTGGGGCATGCTTTGTTCAAATCCTTATAGTCCACGCACATCCTAAGTTTGTCCCCTTTTTAGGGACTACGACTACGTTGGCTAACCATTCGGGGTATTTTACCTCCCGAATGGACCCTATTTTGAGAAGTTTGGTTACCTCGTCCTTTATGAAGGCGTTCTTTCTATCGGACTGGGGTCTTCTTTTTTGCTTCACCGGTCTGAACCGATGGTCCAAACTTAGCTGATGCGTCGTTATGTCCGGCAAAATCCCTGTTATATCTAAATGGGACCAGGCGAAACAATCGATGTTATTGATAATAAATTGAATGAGTTTCTTCCTGAGTTCAGGGCTCAGCCCCGTTCCCAAGTATACCTTTTGCTCGGGCCGGCGCTCGATTAATACGACTTGTTCTAGCTCCTCGATCGTTGATTTTGTGGCATCGAAGTCATCGGGAGTTACGAAAGATCGAGGGACCCTTTGGTCTTCATTCTCTTTGACTTTCTGGTTGTCAGGCTGGGTTGGAGTCACTGTCTATGATTGCTATTTGGTGTCCCGTTCTCCTTCCGGGCCCGGTCCCTTTATCGGCAAAAGTGAGGACATTGGTTTGGCTTCATCGATGGCGAACATTTCTTTTGCGGCTGGCTGCTCTCCGTATACCGTTTTGACATCTCCCGATGTCGGAAATTTGAGGACCTGGTGTAGGGTCGAAGGCACGACTCTCATGTTGTGGATCCATGGCCTTCCGAAAAGGGCGTTATACCTCATATCACCTTCGATCACGTGAAACTTTGTTTCCTGGACAGTTCCGGCCACGTTTGTTGGCAAGGCTATTTCCCCTTTGGTGGTTTCGCATGCCATATTGAACCCGTTTAGGACCAGAGTTGCAGGCACGATTCGATCCTGCAGGCCGAGCTGCTCTACTACCTTTAATCGGATGATATTGGCCGAGCTACCTGGATCGATCAACACACGCTTAATCTTAGTTTTATTTACGAGTACGGATATTACCAGGGCGTCGTTGTGAGGTTGGATGACCCCTTCTGCATCTTTATCACCAAAGGACAAAGTCCCCATGGGTGCGTACTCTTGAGTCCGAGATCGCTTTTCCCTCACCATCGACGTTTTAGTGCGCCTAAGCATCGGTCCCCGGGGGGTATCGGTGCCGCCGATGATCATGTGGATAACGTGCTATGGTTATTCTTTCTCGTTTTGCTTGCTGACATCCCTACTTCTAAAATGGCTCTCTGCTCTATCACTCAGAAACTCCCGAAGGTGCCCTTTGTTAAATAGGCGAGCTATTTCCTCTCTTAGTTGCTTGCAATCTTCCGTTCTGTGGCCATGGGTTCCATGGTATTCACATGTTTGATTGGGATTTCTTCGGGCAGGATTGGTTTGCATTGGTCGGGGCCATTTAGTGTCTTCGATGCGTCCGATGGCCGATACGAGAGCGGATGCACCAACGCTGAAGTTATACTCTGATAATCGAGGTGCTTCTATAGGCTCAGCATATTTGTCGAAGCCGCTCTTACCCCCGAGAATTTTGTCCCCGATCAATTCTTTGACTGTTCCGAACTACGTTGCATGTTGAACCATTATTTACTCGATCGGTGATGTATGGTCGATATCAGTCTCTGTTTGACCTTTGTTCTCTATCGATCTGCTTTTGATTAATAACTGTCCCGTTCTAATGAACAGGTCCGTACGGGGTCCCCGACTGATCGTCCTCGACCCTAATTTTCGATTGATATCGGTTATGTACATCTGCCCAAGTTACCGCCGAGTACTCGATCAAATTTTGCTTCAGCCGATGTGATGCTGTCGAACTTAGCTCGTTCAATCATTGGGTGAAAGCTTGTACGGCCTAGTCGTCGATGACCGGGGGTAATTCCATGCGTTCCATTTGAAATCAGGATACGAATTCCCTCAGCATTTCTCCCTGCCTTTGCTTTACTTTGAAGAGGTCTGATTTTCTCGTTGCGACCTTTATGGCACCAACATGTGCTGTTATGAATGAATCTGCCATCATGGAAAAAGAATCGATGGAATTTGGTGGGAGATTGTGGTACCAAATCATAGCTCCTTTCGAGAGGGTCTCCCCGAACTTTTTCAATAGCACGGATTCAATCTCGTCATCTTCCAAATTGTTGCCTTTTATGGCACACGTGTAAGAGGTGACATGTTCGTTAGGATCGGTCGTACCGTTGTATTTGGGAATTTCGGACATACGGAACTTTTTGGGGATTGGTTTTGGTGCCGCACTCGATGGAAAAGGCTTTTGTATTAATTTTTTTGAATCAAGCCCTTTTATCATTGGCGGAGCTCCCGGGATTTGATCGACTCTGGCATTATACGTCTCCACACTCATGTCGTTGGCTTCGACTCGTTTCGTGAGTTCCTCGAGCAGTTTAGTAATTCCGGGATTAGTCCCCGATTCCTGCTCGTTAGATTTTACTATGGCAGGCTCTGTTCTGGGGGTAACCTCGCGAAGTGGGTTGGAAACCGGCCTGCTTTGTGCGCGAGTTTGGCTCTATAGCTGAGCTATTGCTAATTGTTGGGCTTGTAATATCTCGAAGATCATGCGTAAGCTGGCCCCGATCTCCTCCGGGTTTTGGGTGTCTTGGGCTACGGATCGAGCACCGCCCTGAATGCTTCTTTCCGGTTCGGAACGCTGGTTTGCTTCCAAAGCAATTTGTGAATTGACATCTAGTGGTATTCCAGCTCGAATCTCGGGTAGTGCCAAGTTGTTGGTTTCATCTTGAAGGCCAGCTTCGTAATCGGTCGGCGAAGCCATTTGGTCGGTGGCTATTCGTAGCCGAACCTGAATTGAAGGTTGTTTTCGGAAATAAGTGACCACTATTATCCTCGGCCCCACGGTAGGCGCCAAACTGTTTACCCGAAAAAAGGGATAGAGTTGAATTTATGCGCAGTTCCGAAGATACGTGGTACAACTTAATACCGAATGTTAGGATTAATAAAAGTATGAATATAGATTGAAGAAAAATGTAATCTAGGCCAATCAATTATGAACAGTGAAATTTAAGATTTAACAAAAAATACAATCAATCTAAGAAACTAGAAAGATCACTCTTGCTTGTAGAGGGGATAATATAATTTATGATAGTGTAAGTCCTCCAATAGATCCCTTACAAAAATGATAAACAAGTCCTTTTATAGTAAAGGGGTTTGGCTTCAAGCATAATAAAATAAACATTCAGTGGAAAACCCCATGATAAATCAGCTTTTCCATAATTTCTGCCAAGATTCCCTCTAGTGGGATTATAACGGCTTTTGTCTGCGAGCCCGATCTTGCTTAGAACCCTCGATTTTGGTTCGAGCTTGATTTCGGCTCGAACTTGTGATCTTGACTCGAGCTCGATCCTGGTTCGAGCCCTCGAACGGATTCCTGGTCGATGTAGGTTGGTTTTTGGATTATCTGCACGATAGATCTACCTGCGCGCCATGGTTCGATTCTTGTTCGAGTTTGATTATGATATCGATCTCAACACGGACCGGCCTTCCCAGGCTCTAGATTAGTTCGTGCCCCCTTCGGGATCTTACTTCGATATATCACCCTTCGAACCGTACCGGACATGCCAAATCCATTTCGACCGTATACACTGTCCAAGTTCATGATGGCGTAGACTAGCTTTTCTTTCCTGGTATATTCTCTTAGCTAATAAGGTAATGGGTTAATTTTATGCGTATCTTTTGGTATTCTTTTTTCCGAATTAGTTCTTTCCCGAAAGATTAATTAACTGTAGATTTTTGCTAATTGATTCTGTCAAAATCAATCTTTTACTAATTTGCAACCTTGATTTTCGAAACGTATCATTCTTCTGATTTTTTTTTTTTTTTTTTATAAAACAAGTACTTATATTACATGTATATACCTGTGGGTTTTAGTTTATGAAGGGGGGGACAGACCTTATTCACGCTCGTTTATGACTTGATTCACCTCTTCTTATAGGCTTTCATCTCTATTCTGCATTTCTAATAACTAGACACTGCTATTACATTCTTCACGGCTCAACTCTCTGTTTCGGTTTTCTGCCATTGTTTGTTTCTGTCTGCTGAAAGCCAAGGCAGAAACTTGATCATTTTGGTGATCGGATACAAACTTTCTTTCACTCGTTTATTGCTATCCGTGGTTGTCACTTGTTCGTGTTTGCTGATTTTTTTTTAATCCTTTTATTATTATCGCTGCTATGCACAATTGCATTCTGCTTTGGAAGCGCACGAACCCGGTTACTAGTTGATGACTCCCTCTCTATTGAGCTTATAGTTGGCGTTTACTCTGACTTAGCAATGCTACTATTTGGAGGCTTTTCTACAGACTCTCACACCCCTTCCCACAAAGGTCCATTCTTTACCTTTCTTTTGATGTTTGGTATGATATGTGTGTTCAAATTATTATTTGTTTTCGTTTGCAAAAGCGAAGATTAAGTGATTATGTGACTTAATATGACGATTGTTGCATCTTGATTTCAAATAGAATTCAACTGGTTCAAAGAGTTGCAATGTGTTTTTGTGGTTATCTGAAATTAATTTAACCATATTATTTGAATTAAGTTTATGATTTCAAAAAAAAGTGTCTGTGCTATATGTTCAGTGGTCTTTTCTATTGAAGGCAATGGCATAATATTGGTGGACATTACATTTCAATGCTTAATAATGGCTAGGATACATGGCTATATTTTTGGGTGTAATACATAGCATGTGAAGTATTTAAATTTGGATATGAACATGTTTTTGTCCATATTGGATATTTTGATAAGCGTTGCCTAGAATCATCTCTTGATGGCTCGGTTTCTGATATTAAGATGCATGTATTTAGTAGTCTAATTACTAATGAGGTCAAAGAGAAGTCAAATAGGCTACTATCTAGAACATGTATCGTAGGAATTAAGCTTTTATTTAAGGGATCTTCTTGACATCTTGTTTCTTAGTTTAAATGAGAAATAGGTAATAAAAAAAAACGACTTTATGTTTGGCTAATATGAATGTTGCATATGGTTCTCTCTCTTTTCTCTTGGAATTTGTTCTCAACTAGGAAATTCTTTAGTTTAGCCTTATCTAAGGTGTTAGCTTGGCTGTTATTATGTGGGCAAATTTATTTGAAGAGGTTGTGAACTATCTTGAGGCTTTCTCTATTCACCCCTAAGATCCCGCATTTGGATAGAGTAGTCTTCCATGATGCCTTCGACGTGTCCTTGTTTGGAACACAAGTAGTAAGTATTTAGTATGTGTTCCTTACTCCATGTTCATAACTTGAGTCTTTAATTGCGTAATCGAATATTTACCACGAGGGCTTTATTACTATCTGTATCAAAATCCTGCTTGAACAAATCAATGTCGAAACCCTTTTAAAAATTTCTTTTCATGAATGGGTTTCGTTTGTATAAGTGGTCGATTTGCGAGTTTCTGTTTACCTTGTTACATATAATCCCCTCCAAGTTAATTGATAATTATTGGGAGGTTAAGGACTATGAGGTTGAGTCCTTAAAATTCGGTTTGGGGCCCTTCTTTCAAAATGACTAGCTGGTCTTTGTTTTTAACTTTTACTCTTGATAAATTAAGTTTTTTAGGCTAAATAATGTCAATTTATTATGTAAACTTGTTTCTAATTTGGTGCCTGCTTTCATTTACTTCACTTCACCAAGTATTTCTTTAAATGTGCAATAATTGCTTGCTTGTTATGTGATTGGATCTTGTTTGCGACTGGCTAGTCAAACTACTTGCTTTACGTGCTTATGTATTAATCTTGACCTCATATTAAAGTCGCCATTAAGGTTAACGGCATGTGATTAACAATTGTAATAGCGCCATGCCTCTAAGGTGGCGCACATTTTTACCAACTTTTTATTTTTATTTTTGAGTTGCGCTTATCATGGAAATTCACCGGAAGCAATTTTGCCGTGGAGAAGAAGAAGTCTATCCCGTTTCGTGCCCCCTTCTCTGACAAACTTGAGATTTGCAAATACATAGTAAAACGATATTTTATTAGCAATGAGAAAAAGGATTTGCGAGTTGGTATCCTACAAATTGGTATGATTTTCTTTAGATTACTTCAAAAGGTCAGTATTCTTCTTCCGATTAAAGGTTTCTCCATTTGATTGTTATATTTTTACTACCTGAAGAATTCTTTGTATGAATGCCCTGTATGTCTTTAGTTGGTATAATCATGAACCATGTATCTTTTATGTGAATTATGTATATGGATATAAGTGAAAAAAAACAAAATTGTCTGTTTTAGATTTTTTATTTAATCTTAGTAACTTTGAAATAGTAATTTGGTTCCCTTGAAGATATATAAAGCTTTCAGTGTACTTTTTTTAATCTGTAAGCAGATTCTTTATTAGAATATTGGGCTCATTTGGCGTACACATTCTTAAATTATTTTCTTAAGCGTCTTTTGGATTTTGGAAGGGTTGAAAGTATCTCAGCATTTGGGTTTCAAAACAGTAGTTTAAGTTTTGTTCTTACTTTCGTTCATTCATGCATCGACATACTATTTTGATAATTTTTTTGTATTTTAATTATTCTAATCCAATATTTCGTCGCAAGCTTTGACTTATTTTATTACTTTACATTTAACCATTTTGTTATAGTATGCTTGGGACTACTTTACTCTTTCTCAGTTGAGTATTTAAATAAAAGATATAGTTTATTGTATAAAACTACTTCACTACTTTATAATAGAATATCGTATCACTTTCTTTGTTAATAAAATGTTCTTCCGTCCAAGTTATCCCACTTTCCATGCTGAATGCTATTTTGTTTCTCAAATTACTTTCTTTTCTCTTCGTCCTTTATTTCTTCAACACTTTCTCTTAATATCCTAACTAATTATTTGCATGATTAGTCATTTAGTAACTATAATTTAGCTTAATCATTTAATAATCCCATATAGTTTAAAATTCGTCCGGGAACCACAGGTGTGGACCTCGAAGAGTTTCTAACACCTTCTCTTTGAGGTAATTTGAGCCCTTACTCGATCTTTGACGACGTAGACTAATTAAAACAGAGTTATTTACAAGTAGGTGCCCTAACGCACCTTCAAAATCGTTAGGTGGCGACTCTTCTCTTTTAACACCTTCTTTAAAAGAATTGTCACATGTCGAAGCCTACTTTCGCGAGAAAACGGGGCGCGACAATGTGTCAGGAACCATATTTGAGCTGGTCACACGAGGATATTTAGTCCTCTGCTCTACCAATTGAGCTATGCGGGCTATTCCCAATATAGTATCCTCATTTTATTAAAGAACTGTGGTCTATGTCAATTAAAAGGACAAAAATAGATTAATTTTTTTTTTTATCAAAGCCAAGGAATTTCTTCGATCTTCAAACAGATTACTTCGTAAGTTTTAGTATGAATAATGATATTGATAGGAAATAATTCAACTAGAGATTTCTTGCTCAAAGATGTTCATTTCTATGTGTATCTATATATCACAAGACTCGTAATAAGAGACTTGTAATAAGAGGCTAAAATCCATTTCTAAAAGAATAGAATGCATGAGAAAGATATGAAATTTAGAAAGAGGGTCGGATAAATAGTTGGAGAGTGAAATAGTCTTTCTGGGGATAGAGGGACTTGAACCCTTACGTTATTTAAAGTCAATGGGTTTTAATAAAGAATAAATAAGGAACAAACAATTTATTTGATCAACTTTTGTATAGATTCCGTTATATTTCTGCACACTACATTAAAAAATAAAATAACAACTAGTAATATTTATTAAAATAATATGATATATTGGATCATAATTTTATAAGATTAATATCCTGCCAAATTATCCGCGCATCGCACGGGTTCTAACACTAGTTTCTACATTAATACTTAACATTCTTACTCTATAATTAAGGAAGAAAAACTACTTCTCTTATTATCAGATATACAAAGGTTTACACCTTAATAGCTTATTCCATGCGTGACTCATGCCAACATTTTATTGAACATAACTAGTTCCGATATTTGCTATGTTGGATACATATATGAAGTTAAATTTTGGAATTAACACACAAGAAACTAGAAGAATATTTTTGTTTTTGGATGAAAAAAAGGGTCCATATCAAATTACCATATACACGTAGGAAAAGAAAAAAGTTTCCATGTATATTTGGGGGAAAAAAGGGTTTCTTTTATCTTTTCAATATCAAAAAAGGATTTTCACATCAAAACTTTCTACATGTGTTGCTTTGGGCGGAAGAAATTAAATTAACTTTGTGCAAAGTAAGTAGTTAATTTCCTAAATGGAAACTGAGCACCCGGGTATCAAAATTCACGTGAACACTCACAAATTTTCCATATATCTCTCTCTCTCTCTCTCTCTCTCTCTCTATATATATATATATATATATATATATATATATATATATATATATATATATATATATATATATATATATATTTGTAAAAATATGAAGGAAGTTATCATATAATTAACCAACGAATACCTAACTTGTTGCCCACTTAATCTCCTAAGGAAACCTATAAAACCTCATTAATATATATAATACTACCTTCCTGCCTCTTAACGAGAAAGAATTAACTCTAATTAGTATTTACTAAGCTAGAAATAATTAACTCTAGATTACATTTGATTGAACCAGAGATGACTAACTCCGATATATACTTTCTAAGCTGGATACATTAAGTTATTTTTTGGAATTAACACAATTAGAAACTAGAATATTTTGGTGTTTTAATTCTCGTTTGAAGTCAAAATTAAAGTTTCCATATATGCTTAAGCCTTTTAAGTGTTGCTTTGAGCGAAAGAAACTAAATTAACAACTGGTATCTTTAAATTCACATGAATATAAGAAACTTTCAATATTTATTAGTAAAAATGAAATTAATTACCATATTGTGACTTTGGGTGGAAGAAACATAACTAACGAACAGAACCTACTTGTTGCTCACTTAACTTCCTAAAGAAAACCTATAAAATCTCATTAATCCTTCCCTTTCTTCCTTGTTCTGTTTCATTCATTGTTATTCTGAACTAGCTAGTTAATTACGTTCTTGTTGAGATTAATCCATGGAACACTTAAATCCCGAGGAGGGTTTCCGTTTTCGCCCGACAGATTCAGAAGGACTTACGTTCTTGTTGAGATTCATTGCTGGACAAGAGATGTATGATGCTGGATTTATTACCACTAACGTTGATGTCTATGGCAAACAAGAACCCTGGGAAATATATGAACATGGAGTACCCTGTGGTGATGATGAGGACAATAGTAGTTATCGCTATTTTATCACAAAGCTGAAGAAGAAAAGCAATGCGAGGTATCATCCTTCTGTCGGAAACAAGGGAACTTGGAAACAGGACAACAAGGGCAAACCAGTTCACTACAAAAATATGGGGAACTCATCTTCAGTGGTTAATATTGGATCCAAGACGAGTTTGTGTTACAAGAATAAAAAGTTTTACCCTGGAGATCAGAAAGATGGACATTGACTGATGAAGGAGTACGAGCTTTCTAAGGTTATTCTTTAGAAGTTCGACCAAGACTGTAGAGATTATGTTCTCTGCGCCATCAAGAAGCTGAAACACGTTAATAGTTCATCCGAAATTTCCACAATCACGGCGTTGAATAATATTTCCGATGGAACTGATGAGGTAACGAGTTCTATTGATGCCTTATTGGCTACTAAGAATAGCAAGGATTACTATAATATGTGCAAGGATTTGGAGCACTCTGAAACGATGTGCAATACCATGGGAATGGTCTGCATTTTTAAGTTATAACATACTATACGAGGCTGCTCGAGACCTTAAGCCGCCGATAAGAATGCTTATTCTCAAAACGACCGGCCGGGTCGTTACAGTTGTCATGTTCCATGTCCATTTTCATACTTAATTAGTTTCACTCATTCTTTTAAAGCATGAAATACATTTGGTTATAGTTATCCAACTTGTAATTTTCTTCTATTATTAGTTGCTCTATTAATACATGTGACAATGGCAAGTGACTCTAATCATTCCGTTGTCATAATTAAAAGATGATTAACAAACATTGTAATCATTGATTCCTCCAAAGAGTTCTTCATTTGGCTTAATTTTGATTCTGGTCTTTATGTTAAGTACAGGTATAAACTCTCCTTCAATTATATGATTTCTGAGTATCTAAAGATAGTGATGTAAAGTCTGCTGTTGAGTTATTCAAGAAAATGCTATAGAGGCATGGAATTTAATTCAGAATTAGATGAGGCTCAAGGGGTCAAAAACTTCTTTATGAATTTGGATTTCAATTGAAAAGATTTTGGAAGCAACTTAAAAATGCAGACCATTCCCATGGTATTGCACATGGTATTCAAGAAGGATTCTTGTTTTAGAAGCTTAAGCGGTAAGAGTTGACCGGAATTTGATTTTTATATAGACGACTCTGAAATGGCATTTTTATTATTTCAATAGCTTCGTATGGTGATTTTGGACTTAGGCGTGCGTCTGAATTTGGATTTGGAGGTCCGTAGAGTAATTTGAAGCATTTCGGCGAAATTTAAAAAAGTTGAAGCTTTGGAAGGTTGAGAGGTTTGACCAAGAGTTAACTTTGGTGATATCGGGGTCGGAATGCGATTCCGACAGTTGGATTAGCTCCGTTATGTCATTTGGAACTTGCATACAAAATTTGGCATCATTCCGCGTTGATTTGATATGTTTCGGCACGAGTTTTGAAAGTTGGAAAACTTGGAAATTCATGAGATCGACTTGTGGTGCGATTTATAGTTTCAACGTTATTTGATGTGGTTTGAGTCCTCGAGCAGGTCCGCGTTATATTTTAGAACTTGTTGGTATATTTGGTTGAGGTCCCGGGGGGCTTTGGGTGTGTTTCGAGGTGAGTTTTGAAACGAGTTTGGGCATTTCGGCACTATGATGATGTTCTGGAACTTTTGAAGTGCGGGGACACATTTTGGAGCGATGAGGCAAAGCCTCAGGTGCGGACCTTAGAGGAAAATTGCGGACCGTAGAGGAAAATTACGGACCGCAGAAATCCTCTTGCGGTCGTAGAAAGGAGAAAATCTGCAGGTTCGATGGTCTGATTCGGAAGCTTATATCTTTTAATCTATAAGGAATTTAGAGATGATCCAAAAATAAAAGTTGTAGCCCTTTGAATCTAGTTTACAAAAAGTTAAATAATTTATTATTTGAACATTTATACATAAAGTTATGGTCAATTTACAAAAGCCTAGAAGTGTAGTCACCGTTGAAGTACGACCACACAATTTGGAATTGCGGCCGCAGAACCTGGGATGTGCGACCACACAGATTGTGTACTATATAATCGAGGGTTAGGGTATTATTTCACATTTGGACTTTGGGAGCTCGGTTTGTGGTAATTTTTCGTGGGTTTTTCAAGAAAGTCATCGGGGTAAGTGATTCTAACTCGATTTTGGCTATATTACACGAATCTATTGTTATTTTCATCGTTTAATTAGTGATTTAAGTTGGAAATTTGGAGAAAAATTGTAAAAACTTCTTAGACTAAATTTTAGGGATTTTAAAGGCGATTTGAGGTCGGATTTGAGTAATTCTTGTATGGTTGGACTCGTTATCGAATGGGCGTTCGGATTTTTGTAATTTTGGTCGGGTTCTGAGGTGCGGGGCCGGAGGTTAACTTTTTAATTTTAATTAAATAATCGAGGCTTTATTATCCGAAATAGTTTCTTATGAGTTTTATTTGTGCTTTGAAGTTATTTTGGCTAGATTTGAACCGTCCGGAGTTTATTTCACTCGAGAAGTTTATTTTAGAGTAACAGTCTATCTTTTTTGAGGTAAGTATCTTGCCTAACTTCGTGTGGGGGAACTATATTTGAGTCTTTTATGCTAATTGTGTCATGTGAAGTCCGTGTACGCGAGGTGACGAGTATGTGCTCGGGCTTATTTGTGGGAGGTTGACCTTTTAGGGCTCTTATGCTCTTAAGTTCATTACATATGGAGTGGTTTTGCTATGATTAAGTTTCCCATTTACTATTTTCATCTTTATGTGATTTAATTAGAATTAATTGCTTCATGATCTACTTTTATTGCCTATTTGACTTTTATGTGCCTTAACTGAAGTTGTTACCTCTTCTATTGCCATGCTATTCTTCCCTAATTGCTTATCCTTAATTGGAACTATTATTATCTCTTATGTAATTGTCTATCCTTAATTGAGGTTTTGATTATCTTTCCCGTTGCCTCATCCTTATTTGGAATTATTGACTCTTGCTATCTCCCTTGTTGTCAAATTATACTTTTGTGGAATCATTTGTTACGTATTGTTTCTCCCTTATTGAGACTAATATTCTCTATTTTGTTTATTCTTTCTGAGCTCGTTCTACTGCTTCTTGTGTTCTAAAGCTCTTGGGTTGATTTACTTGTCGTATTCTCGTGTATTGTTGTGGTTGTTGCTGTTGTACTCAGTTGTTGAGTCGAGGGCTATGCACGGTTGTGGCATTGAAACTGTTTAGAGGAAATGTTGTGGAATATGGGCACGGATGTGGATTTGGAGGTCCGTAGGTCATTTCGTGGTCATTTGGAGAAAGTTGAAAATTTGAAGGTTTTTGGGAAGTTTGACCGAGAGTGGACATTTTGATATCGGGTTCGTATTCCGATTCCGGAAGTTAGAGTAGTTTCGTAATGTCATTTAATACTTGCACGCAAAATTTGGTGTCATTCCAAGTAGTTTAAGTACGTTTCGGCTCGTTTAGAGTAAGTTGGAAGAACTTGAAGCTCATAAGTTGATTCAATTTGGTTTGGTGTGTGATTATTAGTTTTGATGTTGTTTTATGCATTCTGAGGTTTGAGCGAGTTCATTTTATGATTTCAGACTTGTTGGTATGTTTGGGCGGGGCACCGGGGGACTCGGGTGTTAATCGGACGAGGTGCGGAACTCATTTGGATTTGGAAGAATAGCTGAAGCACTAGGTTTCTGGTGCAATTGCACCTGCGAGGTTATGGCCACAGGTACGAGCTCACAGAAGCGAGCTGGGGATCGCATAAGTGGCCTGAGGCTGGCCAGGCCAAGAACGCAGATGCGGCGAAGCTTTCGCAGAAACGGGTTTGCAGATGCGAGGCCTGTCCACAGAAGCGGGCTCGCAGATGCGCGACGTGGCCGCAGGTGCGATGGGCCAGTGGTCGAGCGTGTTCTGCAGAAGCAGACTGTTGACCGCAGAAGCAGAAATTATTCTGCAGGTGCGGAAATGCCGCTGGGCAGAAGGGTTGCATTTAAGTCGGGATTTAGGCTCTTTTCTTTATTTCTCTCACTTGTTGGTCGAATATAGAGCTCTTGGAGGAGGGATTTTCACCTAGCACTTTGAGGTAAGTGATTTCTATACAATGTGAGTTTAATACATAGTTTATGGGTAGATTTTAACATGTAAATTAGTGAAAATTTTGGGTTTAGATGAAAAACCTAGGTTTTGATAAAAAAAATAGATATAGCCACGGAATTTGTTATGGAATTGAGTGAAAATCATATATTTGAGTTCGTGAGGTTATGGGTAATAACTTTTTCGAAAATTTTCGGAAATCCGGGCACGTAGGCCTGGGGATGAATTTTAGGAATTCTTCAATTGGGGTTGGGTAATCACCCTAATAGTTTAAATATGAACTTTTGAACGTATATTGATTAATTTATATAACATTTGACTTGTTTTGGATTGCTCGGCACCGAGTTGAGGCTTTAGGACGAAATTGTGATCAGAAAGTGAGCTTTAGGACGGGGTAAGTCTCTTTTCTAACCTTGCAATACGGAATTTACCCCATAGGTGATTTGGATTAATATGTGCCTATAATTGTGGGGGCTACGTACGCACGAGGTGACGAGAGTCCGTGCGTAGCTACTAATTATGCTTATGTCCGAGTAGTTTATGACCCAAATTATGAAATACTTGTAATGTTTGCACCTTACTTGTTAATTTAAGTGCTTAAATTATATTGGAACTCGATAAAGGAATTGTAAAAGATCTAATTTCATTTACTTGAGTTTTGGTGGGTTATTTGATCGTTAATAAGAATTTGTACTTCTTTGAATATTAGCCTCTTAATAACCTTTAAATCAGATATTTATAAAGTATTTTCTCTTCTTGTGGAGCGGGCCGAACATCTCGGCAGTAGAATAGATGCATCTATGGTTCATACCGTTCGACCCTCGGCAGTGCACAGTATATATATTTGTATTTTGGATCGGGTCGTACGACCTCGGCATAAATCGTGCATAATAATACTTGGAGCCTAATTATATTTGATATCGTTTTATTGGCTCGATAGGTTAAATCATGAAATGATGGAAATTTATTTGGGATTTACTATTTGTGAAAGAATTGTTTATTTACTGCTTGTTATTGAGGTTTCATTATCAATTACATAGCCCATGCCTATTTAGATATTTTGATATTTTATTGTTAGTCCATAATGAGTGTCGAAGTCGACCCCTCGTCACTACTTCTTCGAGGTTAGACTAGATACTTACTGGGTATATTTTGTTTATATACTCACGCTACACTTCTGCACTACCCGTGCAGGATCTGAGGCATATGCATCTGGTTATCATCCCGGAGCGCACTCCTGATTCTCCGAAACTTTGTGGTAAGCTGCCTTCCAACTCGTTCTGCAGCACCCAGAGTCTTTCTTTTGCATTTACTTTCTGTCTACTTCATTTCAGACAATAGTTTAGTATTTTTTGTATATTCTACTACTAGCTCATACACTTGTGACGCCAGGTCTTGGAAATTATGCTAGTAGACACTTGATGATTTTTAGTTATTTACTTTATCTCATGTGCTCTTAAAAAATTGTTTATCTCTCATTTTATTAAATTTTTACTTCATATTTATTCAATAATTAAAAATCAACTATTTCTAAATTGTTAAAAGAAACAATCTTGTGGTTAGTTTACTATTGGCTTGCCTAACGGTAACGTTAGGTGTCATCACGGCCTATAGGAGAAATTGGGTCGTGACATAATGAGAGGAATTGAATGCAACAATTATTAGGGAAAATGCAACCTTTGGTCTTTCCTCTTCAACTTTTTCTTCTTTTTCCCTTTAAAATTTTTATTTTTATTTTTTTCATTCCCGGTTAATAATTTATGTGTTTCTGTTGTTTTTTTGAAGATCATTTCCTTAGAAAAAAGTGTAGTTGCTGTATTTATACATACATATATATATATATATATATATATATATATATATATATATAATTGAGAGATATTGGTGATGTGGCAGCCTCATTGACATGAAGTGCTTTTATCTTTTTTACAATTATTTTGCTTGTCCTTGGATTTTTTCCATGAAAACTCCAATAGCCGTTGCATCCATTCCCAAAATGACGTAATGTTTAAAAGTGACGCCCATGCACTCAATACATTCAACTTGCTAACAGTCTTTTCTTTTCCTAAAAGACGTAATGTTTAACGAAGTAACGACCATACTTAATAATGCATAATAAGTCTACGAACAATGATCTTGATACCCATTTTTTGGCAAAGATTTGGCTCATTTTATTTGTTGCTTTTTTGGTCCTTAATCAATGGTCTTCGGCTCATTTTATTTGTTAATTTTTTGGTCTATGAACAATGTCTTATCCAGAAAGAATAAAATGGTCTTAATACCCAATCGTTTCATTGATCACCGCGTTATGTAGCACCGATCCCAGATATGAATTACATGATTAATTTTTTTTGCGTGTAAAGGGTGAAGATAGTGTGCAGGTATGTTTTACAAAATACCCTTTTCCCCATCAATTTTGATATAAAGAAGGATGAAGTTAAGCATTTGATATTGCACTGCCTTTCCGTAACATTAAAGTGAATATTCTTTAGAAAATCAGTGGATCTCACTTCTTCTAATTTTATACTTTGCCGAGTATGTGGGAATATAGGTTTTGGGTTAAAAAATTTAACAATAACAATGTAAGTACTTTAAATAGGAGAAGAGAAAAGAATAAAAAATGTTAACGACTTTTTGGGCAAAATGAAGAAAAGATTAATGTATTGCCCAAAAGTCTTAACACTTTTTTATTCTTTTCGCTTCTCCTATATTTAGGATACTTACATTGTTAATTGTTCAATTTTATAAATTTATGAGATATAATAGAATTTTTCTTCCGTGCACATATAAAAGTTATCCATCCTTTATAATTTCTTTTTTCTTTACTTTTTACTCCCTCTATCCTACCATTAATTTCTGTATTTTTTTAATTTCTTTCATTTCTATCATTTTCTTATTATTACTCCTTCAATTTAATATCGCGGATAATTTAACTAGTTTAGTTAAAAATGCCAAATAAATTTTTTTATTAAGAAATGTCAAAGAATTTTTATCACTAACTTAAAGAGTTTTTGAACCAAGTCTCACTATATCAGCAAGTAGTATGCAAAGCAAGAGCAAGGAAAGTTTAAACGGTGGCCGCCTGTCAGTATTTTATCAATGCATTAATAAAATTATAAAAACTAAGCCTTGTTGTCCTCTTCTTTTTTCATTAAATTTTTGGTCGAACTAAATTTTTTTATTCAACCAGGTATAATTATGTAGATCAGCTAGTTTTTTTTGACTCTCGAACTAGCGCTCCAAAGAAAAAACCAACTCTTTCTTGCCTATCTATCTATTACAAACTAAGCCTTGTATCGATTTACATTAAGACAGGGAAACTATTTAAACCACTTAACAGCTTGCTCCAGTGGTGATTTTGTTGTCCTCTAATGTGTAGCTGTAATACAATCTCTCTGATTCGATGAGCTATTTCTCTTTTGTGGCTTTGAAATCGTCTCGCATTTCTTTTCTGCCATATGTGGTAGACAGAAGCCGCAAATAAGAAGCTGAGAATTCCATCTCTAGCTTTGCTATTCTTTGTTCGCTTGGTCATCCAGTCAACTTCATCATTCCATGTTCCCAGTTGTCTTTTTTCACCCAACCACATTAGTAGAGATGTCCATAAGCATTTGGAGTAGGCACAAGAGACGAACAAATGGTCATGGTCAGCAGTTTCCTCCAATCCTGAGTCACATAGCACACATGCACTTGGCACCTGTATGCCCCATTTTTGTAATCGATCAACTGTAGCAAGTCTTTTAGAGACTGCTATCCATAATATAAATTGATGCCTTGGTAACAAGGAAGGATCAAGAATACAGCTCTTCCATGATACTTTTTAGTACTGTGGGAGAAGGGCCAGATAAGCTTTCTTTATCGAGAAGCTCCATTTATACAGTAGCGTTGTAGTTCTGCTCTGGGATCCACATTTGGAAACCATTCCCTTGCTTCAATTATTTTCCTAACAATCCAGCTAGCCTGTTTAGGGACAGCTATTGAGGTCAATGCATTACTTTTTATGTAGAAACTATGTACCCATTGGATCCACAAGGTGTCCTTCTTTTCAGCAATAGCCCAAAGTATTTTGCAGATTGCAGCTTTATTCCATGTATATAGATAAATGATATTCAGCCCTCCTGCAGATCGAGGCATGCATAGTTTTTCCCAGGAAATAAGTGCTCTTTTTGTAGCCTCATGTTTCCTAGTCCCTAAGAAGACTCTACATATACTTGTTACCTGTTTGATAACCTTCTTGGGTAGTTGGAAGACCTGAGCCCAGTATGTTTGCATTTCGAATAAGACACTCTTGATAAGTTGGGCTCTCCCACTGTAGGAGAGAAATTTTGTAGACGAGCATCGTATTCTAACAATTATCTTTTCCACCAGAGGTTGACACTGTTGAACAGTGATCTTCTTAGAGGACAATGGCACTCCGAGATATTTGAATGGCATTTCTCCTTGAGAAAACTGCATCTCTTCTAAGATTTGGTTTTTGAATTCCTGAGATACCCCTGCAATGTATAAAGAACTCTTTTCCATATTTGCTCTAAGGCCTGAGACATCTGAGAAATGATGAAAGGCTTGAAGCATTAGGTGGATGGAGATCTTGTCTGTTATACAACACATTAACAAGTCGTCAGCAAAACATATGTGCACCAGCTTCATCCTACCACATTTAGGATGATAATTGAAGTCCGGGTTATGCCTAAGCTGTTTCAGAGATCTATTGAGATATTCCATGGCAAGCACAAATAGATATGGCGACATAGGATATCCTTGTCGCAGCCCCTTCTTGGCTTGAAATCTGGGAGTAAGACCTTCATTAATCAGCAGAGAATAACTAACAGTGGACACACATTCCATTAGCAACTGGACAAACTTTGCAGGGAATCCAAATTCTAATAATAGCATTTTTAAAAATCCCCATTCAACTGAGTCATACGCCTTTCTGATATCCACATTCAGTATACATCTAGGAGAAACACCGTTATGAGAATAGCCTTTGACTAATTCATGAGCTATTATGACATTATCGAGTATGGTTCTCCCTTCAATAAAAGCTGACTGAGAGTTCCCGACAATATAATCAACTACCCTTTTCAGTCTTGAAGCAAGTATCTTGGATATAAGTTTGTAGACTGTAGAGCAGCATGCTATTGGTCGGAATTCCTTCATATAGTTAGGGTCAACTACCTTTGGAATCAATGTTACAGTAGTGCAATTAATCTCCTTTAGTAGTTTACCAGTTTCAAAAAACTGAAGAATTGCTAGAGTCACTTCCTCTCCAATGATCCCTCAGTACTCTTTAAAGAATTCCGTAGGGAAGCCATCAATACCTGGGGTCTTGTCATTTGGAAGGTCTTTTAATGCCTGCACTACTTCCTCCTTTGTCACTGGTTGGAGTAGTAGTAGCTGTTGTTCTTCTGTCAGACATGGACCATCTTTTGCAATGTTCACATTGATTCATGGAAGCTCATATGCTGCTGTACCCAATAACTTCTGAAAAAAAGTTGTAAACTCATGTTGGACTTGAGTTGGGTAAGTGAGGCTAACTCCTTGTTCTGTACAGATGGATGATATCCTGTTTCTTGCTTGTCTTGCCTTGAGGGATGCATGGAAAATTTTTGTATTAGAATCATCATAGGCAACTCAGGTTGCTCTGGACTTTTGTATGAGTACCTTCTTTTGAATGGAAGCCCATTTCTCTATTGGCATATTGAGATCTCTCTCTTCATTGATCAAGTGAGAGTTGAATAAGTCAGTACTTAGACTTTCCTGGACACATTGCAGCTTCTCTTTGAGGTCGCCAATTCTCTTATCTACTGCAGCCATTTCCTTGTTCATATGCTTAGTCTCATTTTGTATGACATTGAGCTTTCTCCAAATGCTAAACATGGGATAACCTGGTACTTCTTGTATCCACACCCTCTGAACTACTTCTTTGAAAGCCTGTTGTTGTAGTAACACTGTAAGCAGCCTAAATGGGCTAGGAAGGGACCATCTAGCTACCTCAGTGTTGATCAATATTGGAGAGTGATCAGAGCATTCTGGAACATGATAAAAGACTTCAAGGCTGCTAAATTTTGTAAACCAGTTATCATTTCCAAAGGCCCAAGCGATCCTGCTGTAAATCCTATCAGTGGCATCTCTGTTGTTACTCCATGAGTATGAGCATCCTTTTCTGGTGATCTGACCTAAGCCAGCTTCTGCAATACCTTCCTGAAAATCCACAATTTCAGATGGATATACTGGTAGGCCATTTATTCTATCATTGACGGACAAAATGGTGTTGAAATCTCCCAAGACAATCCAGGGATCAATCATAGTGTCACCAATTTGTTTGGGTAATCCAAATTTCTTTCCTCTCAGGTCCTGTGTTGAATCCATATACAAAAGTCATTGTACAGGCAAATTGAGAGTCTCTATCTTTGACATGGCAGTGCACCAGCTGGGAACTAGTTAGCAGAATGGTCACTACAACCCTTTAAGGCTTCCAATAGATCCAAATTCTCCCATTAGGTGTTGATGTATAGCCTGCATATACCTCCCATTCAGCTTCCAGATTTCTTTTCACTTTAGTAGCATTCCTTTGCTTTATTTTTGCCTCAAGGCAACCTATTAAAACTAAACTTTATTTTTATGCAAGAAGGCTTTAAGTTCCTTCTGCTTATAGGGCTTATTGAGCCCTCTTATGTTCCAAGAGCAAAAAATCATGGAGGGTGTTTTGTAGGGCTGGTTCCTTTGGCAGCCCTCTCCATGGCTTTCTCTAGCTGAATTCTCAGTACACTATATTTGTTCTGTCTCAGGAGATGCTCAACATCATCAATTATAATTTGTTCTCTTGGACAGACCACTTCCTCATTCATTTTCTGCTTCCCCCTTGTGAGATTCTTAGCTGCTGAAGCTTGCTCTATATATTCAATAGCCTTAGGTTGGTCATTTTCCACAGGCACGACCTCTGTACTATTGGCTTCCATAACAGGCTCAGCTGCAGTATGTTGGCCCTGAGTCTGTTTAACCCTCTATTGTGGTTGCTTCTGTTGCTTTCTCCTTCTGGGATTAGGTTTGGCTTGGGCAGGAACATCTGTTTTGGTTTTCTTACATGTATCCTTGTGTTTCCCAATTTGCAGACAATCCTGACAATAGCTTGGCTTCCATTCATATTCTATTTCCTGAAATAGGCACTTCCCATTAGGTTCTTCAATGGTCAATGATTCCGGCATCAGCTGTGATATATCCATGTTAATAAGCATCCTGGCATACGATATCCTTTCCTCTTGTGCTGTTAGCTTGTCAGTACAGACTGGTTTCCCCAAACAGCTTGCTATTCTGCCGAGATTATCAGTCGTCCAGTATTGAATTGGTAGCCCAGGGAATATTACCCATATAGGAAGAACTTTGTTTTGCTCTTGACTAAATTGGAAGTCAGGTTCTCATTGCTTGATAATCATGGGTCGATTACTGAACGTATATGGTTCGTTTTGTAGGACCTTTGTCTTCTCTTCCTCATTATGAAATCTGAATATAAAATATCGTTGATCGTGCAAAAATACCTGAGGAGTGTTGACATAATTCCAGACACCGTAGACAAATTTGAGCATTTATTTGAAGGTAGGTTCCCTCCAATCACATATCCAATTAGAGCTGATCGCCATTTCTGATTTTGCATCTCTAACTCCGTCTGATTGAGCTTGACCACTTTAAGTCCATCCCTCAAAACAGGTGGGTAGTAATCAAGCTTCAGCGCTAACTGTTGTGACCTATTCCCTTTGACCACCTCTGCCATTGTAGGTTTAATCGGAGCTAGGGTTTGTGGAACACCAGTTTTCGGGGTAACAGTACGGGTATTGCCTTCCTTCATCGTAGGGGAAGGCGGATCTGGTTCTACGAGCGTTGATTCTTTCTTCTTCTTCCTTGTCATGGCGATCCTTGCTAAAACTGCGCCGAGAGCATTTCAAGAGAAGGAAAGAGCGTTTTTTCATTAAATTAAGCCTTAAAGATAAAGGCATACAAATCAGTAGTTTAGCAATAAGTTTAATGGAAGTTTCTTCATTTGCGATAATTTCAACTCTCAACTAGGTGATTGCTTAATAATGACAACAACTTGAAGAGACTTTACACTTTAGTATGATGATTGAACAACTTTTTTCAATTATAGTGGGTGAAAATAACTATCATGTTTATTTCCGTCACTTTTTTTTTCGAATTTTTTTTAAAAGTCAAAAACATGTTCTTAATTCAAATTACAAAAAAAAAATAAATTAATTGGGTGAAACTCTCTTATTCTATAACTCATCTACACATGCGGTTACCTACAACCAGAACTATACTTTACTTGCGCATTTGTGAAAGGATTACATCGAACACAATGTTAATGAGATAATAATACAAAAATCAAAGTAACCTCTTACTAATTTTTAATGGGCCGAGCAAATACTCTAAATGATAATTAACATGTATTAAAAAAGTAATTTAACACATATTACTTTAAGTTATACTCTCTTAGTTGTTTTAATTATCGAATTCATAATTTATTTATATATATTTAATAAATTTTTTAATATAAATATAAATCTAGATTTGTCCATTCAATTCAAGGTATTTTTGGCCCTTTCCCTGCAACAACAGAGAAAACGTTATTAGTCACAGCTGTTTTTGCCGTGTCATACTTTCCAAAAGTGTGTCCATTCAAGGATATTCATAAACCAACTGTGGCCTCGTGAATACGGTCTTTCTCATTCTTGTGTTCTTCCTAGTTCAAAGTCTGTCATTCACGATTCAAGAAAGTGTTTTCTGTCGTTGTTCTTCAAATGCCTCAAGAAAGAACCAAACCCATGGAGAAGACTGCTCAATTTCGTCCCTCTGACACTGAACTGATAATGCAATTGATGAAATTTGTGGCTGGAAAATGCTTACCAACTGAAGAATTGATTGTCTTTGCAGATGTTTACAGCAAAGAGCCATGGCATTTAATTGGAGACATTAGTTCCAAGAAAACCCATTATTTCCTCACCCAATTGAAGAAGAAGAAGCCCACTGATGCCCGATTCAACAGAACTACTGGTAATGGCACTTGGACACAGCAGAATAAAGGCAAGAAAATTCTTGATGAGGATGAGAGTCTGATTATTGGGTTTAAAAGAAGCTTGAGTTACAAGAACAAGAAAGACTCCTCTTTGAATGGCTGCTGGTTGATGATGGAGTATTTCTTGGCTGACTCTCTTCTTCGTGAGTTGAAATCTAAGGATGCAAAAGAATTTGTAATATGTGCGATTAAGAAGAACCCCAGATCAGAAATCCGAGGAAATAGTATTGCTACTGTTGTAGAGTATAAGAGGTTCATTGATCGTGTGGTTCATCTCCAAACATCACCCGAAGAAGAACAGAGTACTATGATTTTGTCTAACAAAAGTCCTGTGATGTTGGAGAGCACTTCCTCTCATGTTTTTTCTGTGGAACAATTAGAACCAAAGGATGGAATGTTGGTTCTTGCTAATTAGACTGATTCTGATGAATTCTTTGGAATGCTGAACGTAGAAAATCAAGAATGCTATTATCAGGAAGGTGATGAGGTAGAATTTGATTGGGAATCTATATTGGATCTTGGGGATCATGGTTTAGTGCAGAATGACTTGCTTTACTAATTCTTGAAAATTGAAACTTGGTAGATTTCTGAAAAGGGTATTTTTTGTTTTTGAGTTTCTTTGAAATCCAAGATAACTTTTTTTTTAGATTAGGATATCTGTGAAATCTTAGGGATTCTGACATTGATTTATTGGATATTTAGATTATGTTGGTGTTACAATAACAACCAACACATTTTTTCATCATCGATTTTGTGCAATGTAGATCATATTGTCGTTTTCTCAAGGTCTCAGTGACTCTTAGAGTTCATTCTAATTGTTTATAATGAAAAGTTCAATTATGGAAGATGCTCTTTTTTATTTTGCTTTTGCTCATTTGTTGATGTCCAGTTTCTTTGATCTATTTGACATTTTCTCTTGATGTTCTGTTTTGTGTTTTCCTGTTTATAGAATTTTGTTGTTTCACTATTTTTGGGCTGTTGGTATAGGATCACTCTTCGTATGATCTGTAATATCAAGCTGCTAAAACTAAGACAACAGCAGCAAATAAGAGAAGTCGGATTAATTTAGTACCTTAACAAAAACTTTCATTTGTAGCAATGAATGTAGGAGGCTTGAAGATAAGTCTTAAGAAGTGAAAACAGAATGCATTGACCACTGATGTTGAGCTATGCATTTTTTGGCATCTGAAAGTAATATTTCCTCAAGTTCACTCTCCGTTAACATCATCAAATTCGGCAGTTAGTCATTTTTGTATGTCTTGTTGGCTAAATGGCTAACTTATGGAATGTTTTTTCTGGTACACTTCATTTGTGCACTCTATTTTACTTAAGTTGCTTCGCTGGTCGCTGTATATGCTATTTCAGCTTCTTTGACTCTTTGCTAATACTCTTCTTCTCAGCAACAATTTTATAAAGTCATATTTTCTCCAAAGTAGCTTATATTAGATGGTCTCTCTCTATCTTTCCCACCCCCAATCCCCATCTCTACATCCTTACTTATTAGCTATGGTTTCCTAATGCATTGTCTAACCATTTTATGGCGCCATTCAGTTGTACACTTTACTTTGCTTCTATAGTATGCTCCTGCATTCAGAGTCTCAATCGCCATCCTAATGCCTCCAGCTTTTGTTGTCCGCTTCTTCTAACTGAATCATTTTAGCTCTTGATGGTTTATAGGCCCAAAACAGTTCCAAAAGCCCTTTTCTTCTTTTGAGCTAATGTTTAACTCTGAATCAGTCTAATCATAATGCTTGTTTGAAGTAGAATTTTGCAGTTATTAGGTGGCGTAAAAGATCCAAGGTGGGAGATATAGTTGGGAGCAAAATGGAGTGGCTTCACTGTTCAAGGTAATATGAACGCCTCAGTGTTATTTGGCTTCTCACTTGTGCTGTATACATGGGATGTTTGTTCAATAAGCAATTTGTCCATTGATTTAATGTTTTACTTTGTATCTTTCTTTGTGTTTTCGTGGATTGTGCTAATTCTGGTCGGTGGGGTCTGTGGGCTGCTCCCACCCGTGAAAAGAACAACCTTTGGAGGAGCATTTAAAAGACATATTATAACTATACTAGTCACTAATGCTTTAATCCTTGTATAGCTTCTCATCCAAAGGAGGTAAAAACTTTTTTCTTCCTAGACTTTTTCTGTTATAGAGGGGGGTTGGGGAAGGGTATTGTGAGAATCAAACACACACCTTATGCATGGATATTTTGACGAGTAACGCGTGTTAAACCTTGGTGTTATAAGGAGCTAACATCTCAATCTTTCAGTCATGGTTTCCCGATTTAACTCGAAAGTTTGTAGTTTTGAAAGGAAGATACGTCTCTGCCTTTCTTTATTTTAGTATAATGTTAGCAAAGTGCAGCAGAGTAGTCAAAAGTGAAAAGCGCAAAAAGCTCCAAAGTCTGCTGGAGCTTTAAGCGCAATTAAAGTGTGGAAAAAAAAAAAAAAATGAAATGCATTGCAAAAATATGTAACTACAAACACAAATAATAATTATTTGGACAAAAGAATAGAAAACTATAATCAAGCTATATATATGATGTTGTGCCCTTAAAGACAGAGCCCATTGGTGAAGGTGCAGACGCCTAACACCTTGACGCCTACACTAAAGCGCCAATTAAGTGAGCACGACCTGGGCTTTACCGAGCTTCAGGACTTAAGCGCACTTTAAGCTAGCCTTTAACAACACTGAAGTGCAGTAGTTGAGTTTCCTGCATATCCTATGGCATTTCATGAATTTTTAACATGAAGAGATTGTGGTGTCCGAGGCGTCCTATGTCCTTTCTTAATCTAGGTTTTATTTGCTTTTATCTTTTAACATTTTATCTGCTTTTTTTTTTCTTTTAGGATTTAGCCAAGATTTCAGCATATAGGGATAGAAGGTTTCCAGGAACTCAGGAAAAATTTGAATATGCTTTGCTGAAGTCGACAACTGTTTATGTGGGGAACATGTCCTTCTACACAACAGAGGAACAAGTATATGAGCTGTTCTCTCGTGCTGGAAGATTAAAAAGATAGTGATGGGATTGGACAAGAATTCCAAAACTCCTTGTGGGTTCTGCTTTGTAATGTATAGCTCGAACCTTTTCTTTCAATCTCCAATTTTCATTTTGTGTTGCTCCTTCGACTGTATAATTTCTTCTCCAATTACGGTATGCCTGCTGCAGCTTTAACTATTTCCCTTTAGTTCTGTTTTTGTCTACTTGTTCAGTAAGGATATTGATATTATGTATTTGGCATTTGTTCACGCCGCCTAGTAAATATAAGAATCATGCTCTCCGTCTCTACTCCTACAAGTATCGATCAACTCTTATTCGCTGTGTCTTAAGAATTAGATGTCACATTTTACAGTCCCGACTATTAATACAAGGAACTTATTAACCTAAGAAGTATTGTAAAGATTATTAAAGAGGCTTATACCACAATCGTTTGATCTGATTCTGTCAAATGTCCCCGAAATCTAGGTAGAAAATAGCAGGGACTTCCAAAATTTGAAAGCATTTCCACTTCTTTCATGGATTCAACCCTATTGCAATTATCTATCTAAATCTCACATAATGATCACTGTTAAACTTTGTTATAGATTTTTTGATTTTAAAGAGTCCTACAAAAGGAAGGGATATGCAGGAGAAAAGGAAAGAGAGAGGAGAGGAAGGGGAGTATTTTTCTGCATCTATTTGGAGAAAATGAAAGGTGCGACTGTTATTCGACATTAATCGCCTGATATGTAGTTATTTTGTTCGTAATCTTGAAGGTCCTTATTGATATTACAAAACGTTTAGTTAAATGGGGTCTCAGTCTCCATGTTTCCTCTACTTTAACTGAAAAGGAAATCTCCCTCCTACTTGATAGAAAAGAAAAAGAAAATTTCCCTCCTATTTTTGTCTTAATCCTTCAAATCCGGGGTTGGTTTATCTGTGGCATAGTCTAACAGGTCGTAACAAAAAATGGGAGTAGTTTGGCTGTGCCGTCTTTGATGTTATCTCTTGTTCCACTCGGTTGTCGCTCATTGGTTACCTTCTTAATGATGGAAGACAAGTTCATTAATGAGGAAAGAGAGAGTCTCTAGCCTGAAAGTCAGAGAAAGATGGAATATCTGTTTCTTGCATTCTCTGTCTTGTTGCCCTGTTCCAACCATGTCAAACTAGGTCTGCATTCCTTTTGCTAGTAGGAGTCATATTGATAAGTAGTGTATCACGAGCTTTTGTCTCTTTAGTGCTGTCACTGATTTTGCAGTTATATGCAAACACCTATTTGCTCATAATTTTTTTGACAGCTGAAGTAAATTCTATTATAAACATCAAGATGAGATTAGGTGTATATTCTGGTTTGTTACATGTATACTTTTGCGTTTATCTCCCATTCAACCCCTGTCCCGTTCAAACGAAAAGAGCTGAAGAAGAAGTAAAAAAAAAAAAGGAGGCATGGAGAATATCATTTGCATTTGTAACAACTGTAAAACTTTTTTCAGGTTCTACTCTAGGGACGACACCGAAGATTCTGTCAAATATATCAGTGGGACAATTGTTGATGATCGCCCTATTTGTGTGGATTTTGATTGGGGATTTCAAGAAGGTAGATACTGGGGCCGCGGTAGGAGTGGTGGACAGATAATCTCCTCAGTGGTCATTCTCATTGTGATTGAACTTTCGACCCTATTATAATTAATTGATAGTCGTGCAGCTTTTATTTGTCTTTCAGATAGCTCTGAAATTAAAGGTAAGGTCGGGTAGGGCCATGGATAACATATTTGGGTGGGAAAAAAGTCACAAACACCAAATACGTAAAATTAGCTTATAGTATAAAGAAAGATAGAGTTGGAATTAAGTGGAATTTTCTTTACCCTAGAAGTGGCTGTCGGGCATCAAAAGACTGGTGCATCAACATCTAGTTGTCTTTTTAGGTTCTATCCCACCATCTACAAGAACCACAACCCTCCGCATCTAGTTAGCAGATAAGGTTGTGCATAAAATAAAAGCTTTTAACCTCTTGTGATCATAAGATTCTAGAGCATTCTTTCTCAAGGACTTAGTGTTATGGATTTTAGAAAAATATACAAGCAGCAAGAAGGTTGAAAATAGGATTGAAAAACTGTTTCTAAAATTTTATTAACCATAGGGATTTAAATAGCCAAATAAATAAAGTAGTAGACTCCTCCTACAACTAAATTACTAAACTCTTACTATAATTAAAATTCTGAATCTTCTAGCAGACTCCTCCTAAAACTAAACAACTAATTATTCTAGAAAACAGTAGCAGTAACAGATGCAAAATCCAACACTCCTCCTTGCTTCTGTTGCTACAGTCTAAAGAAGGTCATCCTCAATTCCTTCTTCTGCTACTAGTGCTTGTGCATGAGCATCTTTGAACTTGCACACTTTTATAACATGACCTTTTTGTTTGCAAGTTCCACATAATGCATCAGGTCTCCACCAACAAAATTTTTCTAAGTGTGTTTTCTTTTTGCAATATCTGCAATAAGGATAATCGACTTTTTCTTTTTGGTGTTTCGCATAAAAAATACCCCCAGTAACTTTGTCTTGTCTGAAGGCCCTTCTTTGCTCTTGTGCTTGAAGAGCACTTATTAATTCTGCAACAGAGATGGTAGAGAGATCTTTAGACTCTTCCAGAGAGGAAATTTTGGATTCAAATCTCTCGGGAATTGTCACAAGAATTTTTCCAACTATCCTGTCATCTTTGAAATCCTCGCCAAGTAATCTGATTTTATTGACAATTAAAGAAATTCGGTGGAATACTTAGCGACGGTCTCATCATCTTGCATTCTAAGAGATTCAAAATCTAATTTCAAATTTAAAATCTGATTTTGTCTGCCTCGTTCACTTCCTTGATACTCATGTTTGAGTGTTTCCCAAACTTCTTTTGCTGTCTCACATGCAATGATTTTAGAGAAGATTGAATCTGCAACTGAATTTTGAATTATAGTTTTGGCTTTGTATTTTTTGGTTTTCTCATCTGAACGAGCTTTGATTTGGGCAAGGGTAGGATTTGCAGGAAGTGGTTGTATAAGTTTGTCTTCCATTACAACTTCCCATAGTTCATAAGTTTCAAGATAAGATTTCATCTACACTGACCAAATCTGATAGTTTTCACCAGTGAAAGTTTGTGGGGTATTCAAAGAGAGACCGCTGCTTGTCATTGTTAAAAATTTGGTTAAAAATCGGTATGGGTAAAAATGCGTATGGTTTAAAAGTGGTTGAAATTGATTATTTTTCAGTGAATTCAGAGATCCGTCAAGATCAATGGAGGCTCTGATACCACTGTTATGGATTTTAGAAAAAATATGCAAGCAGCAAGAAGGTTGAAAATATGATTAAAAAATTGTCAATAAAATTTTATTAATCATAGGGCTTTAAATAGCCAAATAAATAAAGTAGTAGACTCCTTCTATAACTAAATTACTAAACTCTTACTATAATTAAAATTCTGAATTTTCTAGCAGACTCCTCCTAAAACTAAACAACTAATTATTCTAGAAAACAGTAGCAGTAACAGATGCAAAATCCAACACTTAGAGTCCTTGATTTCTCTTTAATTGTGTTTTGCTTTGAGTGAATGAACCTAGTGGTCTCAAAAGCTTAAATTTTCTACATCCTTCCCCTGTGGTTGTAGGATAATCAACTTGATGAAAGACGTGGAAATTCCATCTTGTCGCCAATGGAATGATTGCCAAGTTTTAACAATGCAATGGTTTTCTTTGTTATTTATGTTACAAGGAAATACGTCGAAGTAGATCTTCATTTATTCTTTTGTCATGAATTGTTAGAGGAATCAGAACTTCTATGATGTAGAGCAGCAGTACACTTTTTAGTGCAAGTGACCATCCTTTTGTGGAGGTGAATATTGGATCATAGATATGTTAATCAAGGATAGGAAAGATGGTTGATATTGTTTACATGGATTTCTAATGTATGCATTTGAAGAATTATGGTTTAGTTCAAAGAAAGACTTATGATCTAACCCATGAATGTGCACAGAAATGCTATACTTTATGGTTAATCAATTAAGTAAGTTTTGACCACCTTATCTGTCGAATGGTTGAAACTCTTGCATGATAGTCCAAGCAACAGGGTTTAAGAAATCATTCTTTCCCTTCTTTCTTCATTTATATTTAAGAATTTTGGACTGTCTTTTAATACCTTAACTAGTTATACGTCGAGATGGTTATGGAAAATTGGCCCAAAAGGAATTGGAAGCACAAAGACAGCTTGTGGATTATGGCACAGGATCATTGGGCGCTTACCCACCAGTTATGCCGCCACCTAACTGTAAGTTTAAGGGCTCTTAATTAACTTCGACATCAGTAGTTTCGTTGATAATATTGACTCTTTCTTGAGTCGTAGCAAAGAGCTTAATTCTCTCAAATTAATTTGATAATATGTGAAATGTAAAGAGTGCAATTATTTTTCATCTTTTTTTTGTCAAAAAGAAACTGGCTATGCCTTTGGTTGAAGAGTCAACTTGAAGCGCCTCTTAACTGTAGATTTAGATTTTACTACTCCAAAACCTGTCTATTTGTTGCGTGACACCTCACTAGTTTGAATATATGTGCCTTTTATGTAAGCTGTCAGAGGAATGGTGGTTTTGATATCAACTAAAGCTGTAAGCATAGTGTCTATATTCTGAATGCTCTATTGCAAATGAAATGGGTACGACTGGAAGAATTATGTAAGATTGAGCACTGGTTGTTAATGATTTTGGTTTTGTTCCAGTTCTACATTTTGAGCTAACTAAAGTGGCTTTTTCCAAATTAATGCTGCATTTCATTAACATATTGAAAAACAGATTTAACTTGAGATTTCTCTAACAAGGAAAAAGTGAAAGAAAGAGATTGAAACAACCCCTCTTAAGATTTCAAATTAAGCTTTGAATAGCTGATTCTCACTGGACCTTCAAGCTCCACTGAGTTTTTCTTGCACTTCCAATAACTTCTCATCATCACAATTTAATAAAAAGAGTTACACGTATAGACCTTTTACTGTGTCTATGGCGATGACTGATACAATAAAAACTGCAGATGGTAGACATGGTGGAAATCATGGTCATGGAGGTTCTTATCGGCATGGTAGAGGTATGCTTTTCAAAGCTTTTGATTCAGTTCTAATGCTCTACAACATTGTATTTTTCTGTCTACTGTTTCAGTATAATAGATTTAACTAACAACTCTATCTTATGAGGAACACAGACTATCATCGCAAGCGACACAGGGAAGATGACTACCATCGGTCAGATTATCCAAAGAGGAGTTATAACCGTGAATCTCGAAGAACCTCTGATCATGAATCTAGACCGGTATTTTCTTTTATACCTAAGCTACATCTTTTATTGCTTTGGTCTTTTTCACCAGCATGTCCTGTTCCATCTTTTCATATGTAGCCTGTGCTCGCCACCATTTAAATTGAAATAATGTAAAATTGGACAATGAAACAAAGTTTGTATGGATATCAAAGAAAGAGGTCCCTGATTTTAGCTTGTGATTCAACGAATAAGAGTTTGAACTTCAAATCTTTTATCTCTAATTTTTGTCCCCTCTTCGGTTTTAGCGAAATTTGTTGTTGCAATGTGACATTTTCTTTTGCTGCAGGAGAAGAGTGTGTTACTTAAAAAGAGTTGTAAGACCTGATCTCAGCAAGTTCCTTTGCAACTTGTGCTTACACAATTAAAATGCCAATTAACATGTTGTACGTCAGAAAGTATGTTAAAACGTATTTGCACTTAAGAGTAATCGTTGCTTCTTCAACTCTCTTATTTTTACCTTCTTTGGTTTGTATTTCTGATGGTGTCATTGATGAAGTTGATCCCTTAATGTACCCTAAAGTATCAATTTGTCTAGCTTTATTAAAAGCGATCAAATCCGTGCTCAACTTAAATAATCCTTTACTTTTGACCACACCCCCCAAAAAATGAAAAACGGGTAATGTTATTCAATGTTGTTTTTATACTCTCTAGCTGACTCACGAGGGCGGAGAGATGTTAATCTTTTGCTATTAGTAAGCATTCCCCTAGTTTTGACCTAATGAGCTTTCTTTACATTGAGTTAATTAACTTGTCGGGTTCGCCTAGATGCTTAGTCAAGAACGAGCTGGTGGAAAGAGCTGGAGATCATGAAAAGCATTTTCACACAATGAGGCAGGTGACCGGCTTCCTTAGATAATCAAATCAAGTTTCAAGTCGGTCAGGTCAATCATTTCAAAGAAGATTTGCTTCTACAATATCGACTACATGGGAAGATTTGATGCTAATTCTTGTTGCCCTCTCGATTCCAAGTAATAAAGGGAGGGCTTATAGAATCTCACTAATTGGAAGGAAAATGAGGGCTTCGATCCATTGTGATTAGAGATGAATCCAAAAAAAAGAAAAAGATTGACGGTAACAATACTCTAGTTTGTAGTGTTTCAAATTACTCATAATATGGTAATTAAGATCTAATCGGGAAAACCTTTAAGTTCTGATTTTTTTGATCGCAATCTTCTTTATGAGATGCCTTCATGGAACCAACATAGAAGTCGCAGTACTGGGGTTTTATTACTCAAAAATTTATTGATTAGCAGGGTTTATTATGCTCGCGAAGTTTTTTTGATGCTTCGCTCTCCTATTCAAGCCAACGTAAGACTATATGTCTATAGAATCAGAATTAACGAGAACACATGTATATTTTCTGCAAAAATAACCAAGTAAGGCGGCTAGAATATGTCTATTCTAATCGCGAATCTATTCTCCGATGCCCGGATTCAAGAACTTACTCCATTCAATCCTATATGCAATCTATAGTTCCCACTTTCGAGTTCAACTATAAAATCGTAGATAATATCCTATTGTTAGCTACATAATAGAATAATTAAGTGCAAGATTGAATAAACAAATTAATATGATAGAATCAAGCAAAACAATCAACCGTCAAATTACAATAGTCAAGAACGACCCATAACCATGACAATACTCAAAGTATTATTTTTAAACATAAAAGCTATAAATACTAGATGGTAGATAGAAGATCGATGAATTTTGTGGTCTGTTTATATTTCTTTGCCTTTTCTCGCCTCCAAAATTGACCAACCCCTCACTAATCACGTTTAGGGGGTATTTATAGGTTAGGGTCGGATTCCCCAAGTCCAAATCCAAGTAGAAATCGTTTAAATCACGGACTGGGAAGGGACCGGGCCTCAAAACTCGCGAGGCATGGTGTGAGGCGCGTTGCAGAGTGGGCAACGCCCTGTATAACAACAACTTAATGGAGAACTTAAAGGCCCAAATCAGGTTTCAAAAGTCCCTTTCTTCTCTTCTCAATAGTTGATTCAATTCTCCATCCTTAAGCCACTCCCAACTCATTGATTCCACCACTTCCCTACGGAAGCATTACCAAGAAAAACTGACTAACTCCTTCAATTTCTTATTTTTGAGTTCTCTCAGTTCAATTTAGTGCTCATGCATCATATTAAGGAACTGGTTTCGTGTTCAAGAACTGTGGCATTTTTGTAACTGGACAAACCTTCACTTTTCCCTCATTACTTTTGGTTTGGGGACGACAAGTACTTCGTCTCGAATAGGACTCGGGTTGAGATAAGGAGCAGTAGAAAAGTGGTTTGGTCATCGATAAGCCTCTCCTTATTTTTTCTATAGAACGGGGTTGTGGACCAACAATTCAGCGCACATTACTTACACGGATTCTAGAAAGGCATATAGGAAGGAATGGACAAATTCAGAATGAAGAAATCGAATGTGAAAGAAAAGACAAAGAAATGAGAGAATATCAGCTCCTATTACTTCGTCTCGAGTAGGACTCGGGGATGAGATAAGGAGCAATAGAAAAGTGGTTTGGTCATCGATAAGCCTCTCCTTATTTTTTCTATAGAACGGGGTCGTGGACCAACAATTCAGCGCACATTACTTAGACGGGTTCTAGAAAGGCATATAGGAAGGAATGGACAAATTTAGAATGAAGAAATCGAATGTGAAAGAAAAAATAAAGAAATGAGGGAATATCAGCTCCTATTTCTTTGGATCTGAGCTGAATCTTGTCTATTTCAACCCCCCACTTTTGAGCCATTCAATAATTAACCTATTTAACCTTTCAAATAAGTATTGCGTATTCAAATTCGTTTGAAAGAGAGGGAAAAAAGGAGAGCGAGGAGACATAATATAGATGGGGTATATTTCGCCAAACTAGATAAAGCTATTATTCTAATGTAGACTCTAAAAGAATGTGAATGTTGATTCATATCGATTAATTAAAAATTAGTTGGAGGGAAGAGAGATCCATGCAAATTAATCATGTGCCAGAAACAAGATTTGAACCGGTGACAAGAGGATTTCAGTCCTCTACTCTATCAACTGAGCTATGCCGGCTATTCCTAATGTAGTATCCGCATTTTATTAGAGAACTGATGTCTATGTTGCGTCAATAGAAATTCAACTAGCATCTTACTTCACAATACAATACTTCATTAACTAAACTATATGAAAATTAAAGAAAAACGAACTATATAATCATCGTATAATATTTTTGTTTCTCTTTTTTTATTATTTAGTATTATTACATTATTAATATGATATTTTATTAGTGTGTCACTCGGCTCTATATCATTGTTCACTACTCCTTTTAACTTAGCACAAAAATATTTCTTACTTCTAAAAAAATATAGTTTTAGATGTTATATTGTTCACAATTCTTCAATTTTATAAATTTAATAATATATTTGTCTATTGTTCACTTAAATTATTTTATTTTCTAAATTAATTCAAAGTTCAAAGATCCTCATATTGTCTCTATTTTCAACTTTATACATATTTTCTACTGTAATATTATAACTAGTTTTCTTCATTTTGAATTTTACATATAATTGAAATACTATCATATTAAAATCAAATTGTAATTTTGGATTTTTTTTCAAAATATAAACAGATAAGAAATTTTACTATTTTGTCATAAATCTTCTAATATTCTTAATAATTGCTATTTTTGCATTATTCACCATAAGAAAATAAACTTTTTTTAGTCTCAACTCAAATATTTCTATATACAAATTCGAAATAATATTTTTATTTTTAAATTCGAATTCAAAATAACTTTCTTTATCAAAAAGATATTGCCAGTTTTTTAGTTTAAAATAATTTTAAAACTCCAACTTTATTGGAGCTTTGTCCTAAATATCTATACATGTCATCTTATGGTTATGCCACTTGGCAATGATATCATTATTTTACTTCTCTTTTTATATATAGATATAAAAATTTATTTTGCTTCTCAGTTGACTTAATATCATTGTCCACTACTCCTTTAACATAGCACACAAATATTTCTTTACTTCTCAAAAAATTATTTTTAAAAGTTTATTTATTGTTCACATTTCTTCAATTTTCTAAATTTATCAATAATATCTTTGTGTATTATTTACTTAATTTATTTTATTTTCTAAATTAATTCAAGTTAAAATATCCTCATGTTATCTCTATTTTCATCTCTGTACATTTTTTCTGCTATAATATTATAAATAGTTTTCTTCATTTTGAATTTTACATATAATCGAAACACTATCATATTTAAATCAAATTATAATTTTGAATTTTTTTTCAAATTATAAACAGAAAAGTACTTTTACAATTTTGTAATAAATCTACTGATATTCTTAATAATTGCTATTTGTGCATTATTTGCCATAAGCAAATGAACTTTCTTTATCTCAACTTAAATACTTAATAAAAAGACTTAATTACTCGCACCCTTGCAAATGAACTTTCTTTATCTCAACTTAAATACTTAATAAAAAGACTTAATTACTCGCACCCTTGCATTTATTAAATCAAGAAGTGTATGGCTGTATGCCATGTATTTTTTTTGCATAAGCTTTATCACTTGTATGCGGTTAATTAAGTTGCGACAATTCATCACTAAAACAATGGTACAATAACATGAATTTGTGCATGTACGAAGTGTAAATTGTTTGTCTTTGTAAAAAGTATTTAGATGATTTAGGATTGTGATGACCCGATAGGTCATCTTATGTTTTAGAATCAAATTTTGTGTTTCGAAGCCTTTAGAATCTCATTTTAGCCTTTTGCGATTTGTGTGCGCAGTCCGGGTATTGACCCGGAAGGCTTATATGTTAAAAACTGTTAAAATAAGAATTTTTATCTTAAAAGTTAATTTGAGTTAACTTCGGTCAACGTTTTGAGTAAACAGACCCGGATCCATATTTTGACGGTCCCGGTGGGTTCGTATCGAAATATGGGACATGGGCATATGCCCAGAATCGAATTCGGAGGTCCCTAACTCAAGTTATGAATTTTTGTTGAAAATTAAAAGTCTGAAAGTTTAATAGTTTCTAAGAATTGATTGATGTTTGGCCTTGTTGATACCGGGCCCGTATTTTGGTTTCGGAGCCCGCTGCAAGTCCATTATAATATTTATGACTTGTCTGTAAAATTTGGTGAGAAACGGAGTTGGTTTGACGTGATTCAGACGTCCGGTTGTGAAAATAGAAGTTTTAAAGCTTTCTTGAAAATTTAATTCGATTTGGTATTCAATTCGTAGTTCTCTATTATTTTGGCGATTTGATCATGCGAGCAAGTTTGTATGATATTTTTAGACTTGTGTGCATAGTTGGTTTGGAGCCCCGAGGGCTCGGGTGAGTTTCGGATAGGCTACAGAGTGAAATGAACTTAGAAATCATAGTTGGTGTGCATCAGACCTGCAGATCTCGTATTTGCGAGATCTGGCTCGCAAATGCGAGCCTCGCATTTGCGAAGAAACCATCGCATTTGCGAAGTATTGGGTCGCATTTGCGATCATCTCCTGTTCGCATTTGCGATGACTGCAGGCCTAGGACCCCTTTCGCATTTGCGAAGAAAATGTCGCATTTGCGAACCCCAGGTCGCAAATGCGATACCTGCAGCTCAACAAAAGATGACTTAGACGAGATTTTTGGTTCATTTCTCAAAATTTCAAAACCTAAAACCTTAAAGGCGATTTTTTCAGACTTCTTCTTCCCCAAATCATTGGTAAGTGATCTTAAACTAATTTCTTTCAATCTTCCACTACTTTTTCCTAAGATTCAACCTGAAATCTAAGGTTTTCACGGTAGAATTGGGGGGGTTTTGGGTAGAAACTAGGGATTTGGTAAATTGGGGATTTAGACCTCAAATTGAGGTCGGATTCCAAAACTAATTATATAACCGGGCTCGGGGGTGAATGGGTAATCGAATTTTGGTCTGAATTTCGGGTTTGGACCAAGCGGGCTCGGGTGTTGACTTTTGTTGACTTTTTTTAAAAATGGCCTAAATTGAATTCTTTGCAATTGAGGGTAGTTCCTAAGGCTTAATTTGAATTATTTGATTGGTAATTTGCTAGATTCTATTGGTCCGGAGGATTGTTTGAAGGGAAAAGCCGTGGTTGAGCTTTTAGTTTGGCTGTTGGAGTGAGGTAAGTGTCGTGGTTAACCTTGGCTTGAGGTATTAGGATATATTTGTCTATTTGCTGCATGTTTAGATGTTGGGTACAACGTATAGGTGAGGTGACGAGTACCTATTCGTCGTTGTCGGGTTATAGCATGCAGGTGGGTCTTATTCTTGTAATTGTTGCTTTCCTTGATCATATTATCCATGCTTAGACTAGTTAATCATTATGTTGATCATTCTTATCATGTTTACGGATTTGGTATTGATTGAGTATTGACTCAAAGTTGAGGTTGGTATTGTGGAACCAAATATTGAAGTAAGACTTGTTCTTGTTATTTCTATCTCCATGTTGTTATTTTTCATTGTTTTGGCGAGGGAGAGTATTAATGCACGAAGAGTGATGCCGTGCTATATTTTATGAGTGTAAATGCACGAAGGGTGATGCCGTGCCATTTTGTGAGTATTAATGCACGAAAGGTGATGCCGTACCATATTGTGAGTGTTAATGTACGAAGGGTGATGCCGTGCTGTTTCTATTGATTCATATGGTGAGGTTGAGAGTAAAAGCACGAAGGGTGATGTCGTGCATTTTCTTTTACTGTGGTTACTTGTCCCTATTTTTTCAAAATATATCGGTTAATAAAGTTCTTACTATTGCTATGATCCTTTATCTTCTGATCCCTTCAGCATGCCCCCCTCCCAATATTACTTGTGTGTGTGTGTGTGTGTGTGTGTGTGTGTGTATATATATATATATATATATATATATATATATATATATATATATATATATATATATATATATATATATATATATATATTGTTATGGCTGAAATTTATTTGTAGGTATCTTATCATAGCCTCGTCACTACTTCGCCGAGGTTAGACTTGACACTTACCAGTACATGGGGTCGATTGTACTGATACTGTACTCTGCACTTCCTGTGCAGATTTTGGTACTGGCCTGAGCTGATCGTGAGGTTAGCTGTTGGATTCATCCGATAGGAGACCCAAGGTAGATCTGCCGGCATCCGCAGACCCTGAAGTCCCCTTCTAGACATTTCATTTTATTGTTTCCTTTATTTCGAAAATAGTTGTATTTCTTTCAGACATTTACTTGTACTGAAATCTTAGAAGTTAGTGAATTGTGACTCTAGATCCGAGATCCGGGTAGTAGTATATATATATTGAGGCTGTTATGAATTTCCGCTTTCTTTTTAACTCATTATAGTTTATTTGTTGTCAATTACTGAAATGTATAAGAATTGGCATAATGATTCTCTAACGTTGGCTTACCTAGCAAGTGAAATGTTAGGCGCCATCTTGTCCCGGCGGTGGGAATTTCGGGTCGTGAAAAGTTGGTATCAGAGCACTAGGTTGCCTAGGTCTCACGATTCATGAACAAGCTTAGTAGAGTCAGGAGGATCTGTACGGAGATGTGTGTACTCATCTTCCAGAAGCTACGGAGTTTAGGAACAATTTCACTTCTATTCTTCTCTGTAGTGCAATTTTGTTCTCTAAGTTCTAATCGGACTCTTCTACTCTTGTTCTCTCATAGATGGTGAGAACACATACCGCATCTTCAGCTGAGCAGCACCCAGAGCCCCCAGTGGCAGCTCCTACGAGGGGCAGAGGTCGAGGCTGAGGCCGTGCCAGAGGCCGAGGCAGGGGCAGGGCTCAGCCCAGAGCTCGAGCAGCAGCACCAGCGGCAGAGCCTCAGGTAGAGTATGATGAGGAGGCTCCAGCCCAAACCGTTCCAGCAGGACCAGCTCAGGTCCCAGGGGGGTTGATCGCCACCCCGTTACTTCAGGATGCTTTGGTCCGTTTGGTGGGCCTTATGGAGAGTGTAGCCTAGACTGGCACTTTTTCCATGGCACCAGCCGTCTCTCAGGCTGGAGGAGGAGCACAGACTCCTTCTACTCACACTCCGGAGCAGATGGCTCCCCAGTACCAAACTCCAGCAGCTCAGCCAGTCAGAGTGGTTCAGCCGGTTGTTGCGGCACAGGCCGATGGTGGATCAGCTATGTCTTCTAAGAGCTTACTGAGGTTGGACAAGTTCACCAAGCTCTTTCCAGTTCACTACAGTGGGCCATGAGGTGCTGCGGAACATGGGAATAGTGGAGACCAATGGGGTCGATTTTGCTGTGTTTCAGATAACAGGGTCCGCCAAGAGATGGTGGAATGATTTTGTGTTGACCAGACCAGCTGGGTCACCTGATTTTACTTGGGACCAGTTCTCTCAGATATTTCTTGAGAAGTTCCTTCCTGTTACACTAAGAGAAGACTATTGCAGGCAGTTCGAGCATCTCCAGCAGGGCAGTATGACCGTCACTCAGTACGAGACCCGTTTTGTGGATTTGGCCCGTCATGCTCTTTTTCTGCTTCCTACCGAGAGAGAGAGAGAGAGAGAGAGAGAGAGAGAGAGAGAGAGAGGTGAGGAGGTTTATTGAGGGGCTTGCTTAGCCTATCAGATTGCAGATGGTTAAGAAGACTGAGAGTGAGATTTCTTTTCAGACGACTGCCAATGTTGCCAGGCGAGTCGAGATGGTTTTAGCTCAGGGGAGTGGTCAGGGGTCTGACAAGAGGCCGCATCACTCCGGTGGATTCAGTGTAGCATCATCTAGAGGCCGAGGTACTTTTGGTAGAGGCCATCTTCCCAGGTCGTTCCATTCAGCACTCCAAGCATCCCACGGAGCCTCAGGTGGTCGTTACCCTCAGATGCATTATTCTGATCAGTTAGCCTATAGTACACCACCTGCTCCTATTAGTGCACCTCCACTCCAGAGTTTTCAGGGTGGTTACTCAGGTCGACAGGGTCAGTTTCAGGGTCAGCAGTCACATCAGCTGAGATCCTGTTATACGTGTGGTGATCCGAGGCACATTGCTAGATTTTTCCTCGTGCATCAAGCAATTCTCAGCATCAGGGTTCTCGTGCCATGGTCCCGGCACTGGGTGCTTCACCGCCCGCTCAGCCAGCTAGAGGAAGGGGTCAAGCAGCCAGAGGTGGTGGTCAGTCCATTAGAGGTGGAGATCAGGCTCCTAGAGGTGGAGGCCAGCCAGCTAGGGCCCGTCCCAGAGATGCAGTCCAGATTGGTGGGGGCCAACCCCGATGTTATGCTTTTCTAGCGAGGCCTGAGGCTGAGTCTTCTGATGCCGTTATCACAGGTACTGTTTCAGTTTACAATAGAGATGCTTCAGTTCTGTTTGATCCGAGAACTACTTACCCCTATGTGTCATCTTATTTTGCTTCATATTTGGTTGTACCTCGTGATTCTTTGAGTGCTCTTGTGTATGTGTCCACACTTGTGGGAGATGCTATTGTAGTAGACGACGTTTATCGCTCGTGTGTAGTTACCATCGGGAGTCTTGAAACTAGTGTGGACCTTTTGCTTCTTGATATGGTTGATTTTGATGTTATCTTGGGTATGGATTGGCTGTCACCTTATCACGCTATATTGGACTATCACGCCAAGACAGTGACCTTAGCCTTGACGGGGTTTCCTTGATTAGAGTGGAGAGGGACTTCTGGCCATTCTACCAGCAGGGTTATCTCTTATATGAAGGCTCGACGTATGGTCGAGAAGGGGTGTCTAGCTTATTTAGCTTATGTCCGCGATTCTAGTGCGAAGGTTCCTTCCATGGATTTTATACCAGTTGTCCGAGAATTTCCAGAGGTATTCCCTACAGACCTGCCGGGGATGCCACCTGACAGGGATATCGACTTCTGTATTGATTTGGTTTCGGGTACTCAGCCCATTTCTATTTTGCCATACCATATGGACCCGCCAGAGTTGAAAGAATTGAAAGAACAGTTACAAGATTTGATTGATAAGGGCTTCATTAGACCCAGTGTCTCGCCCTGGGGTGCACCCGTGTTATTTGTGAAGAAGAAAGATGGGTCGATGAGGATGTGCATTGATTACCGGTAGTTGAACAAAGTCACTATCAAGAACAAGTATCCATTGCTGAGGATTGATGACTTATTTGATGAGCTTCAGGGTGCCAAGGTGTTTTCAAAGATCGATTTGAGGTCTGGCTACCATCAGTTGAGGATTAGGATTACTTGTGTGGTTTCTTTCATTGTTGTTATTTGTATATATTTTGTTATACTGCACAGATTTATTTGTAGGTATCTTGTCATAGCCTCGTCACTACTTCGCCGAGGTTAGATTTGACACTTACCAGTACATGGGGTCGGTTGTACTGATACTGCACTCTGCACTTCCTGTGCAGATTTTGGTACTGGCCCGAGCTGATCGTGAGGTTAGCTGTTGGATTCATCCGATATGAGACCGAAGGTAGATCTGCTAGTATCCGCAGACCCTGAAGTCTCCTTCTAGACATTTCATTTTACTGTTTCCTTTCATTTCGAAAATAGTTGTATTTCTTTCAGACATTTACTTGTACTGAAATCTTAGAAGTTAGTGAATTGTGACTCCAGATCCGGGTAGTAGTATATATATATTGAGGCTGTTATGAATTTCCGCTTTCTTTTTAACTCATTATAGTTTATTTGTTGTCAATTACTGAAATGTATAAGAATTGGCATAATGATTCTCTAACGTTGGCTTACCTAGCAAGTGAAATGTTAGGCGCCATCTTGTCCCGGCGGTGGGAATTTCGGGTCGTGAAAAGTTGGTATCAGAGCACTAGGTTGCCTAGGTCTCACGATTCATGAACAAGATTAGTAGAGTCTGGAGAATCTGTACGGAGACGTCTGTACTCATCTTCCAGAGGCTACGGAGTTTAGGAACAATTTCACTTCTATTCTTCTTTGTCGTGCGATTTTTGTTCTATAAGTGCTAATCGGACTCTTCTACTCTTGTTCTCTCATAGATGGTGAGAACCCGTACCGCATCTTCAGCTGAGCAGCAGCCAGAGCCCCCAGTTGTGGAACCAAATGTTGAAGTAAGACTTGTTCTTGTTATTTCTATCTCCATGTTGTTATTGTTCATTGTTTTGGTGAGGGAGAGTGTTAATGCACGAAGGGTGATACCATGCCATGTTTTGTGAGTGTAAATGTACGAAGGGTAATGACGTGCCATTTTGTAAGTGTTAATGCACTAAGGGTGATGCTGTGCCATATTGTGAGTGTTAATGCACGAAGGGTGATGCCGTGCCATGTTTTGAGAGAGTTAATGCACGAAGGGTGATGCTGTGCCGTTTCTATTGATTCATATAGTGAGGTTGAGAGTAAAAGCACGAAGCGTGATGCCGTGCATTTTCTTTTACTGTGGTTACTTGTCCTTATTTGTTCAAAGTATATCGGTTAATCAAGTTCTTACTACTGCGGTGATCCTTTATCTTGTGATCCCTTTAGTATGTCCCCCCTCCCAATATTACTTGTGTGGTTTCTTTCATTGCTGTTATTTGTGTGTGTGTGTGTATATATATATATATATATATATATATATATATATATATATATATATATATATTGTTATACTGCACAGGTTTATTTGTAGGTGTCTTGTCATAGCCTCGTCACTACTTCGCCGAGGTTAGACTCGACACTTACCAGTATATGGGGTCGGTTGTACTGATATTGCACTCTGCACTTCCTGTGCAGATTTTGGTACCGGCTCGAGCTGATCGTGAGGTTAGCTGTTGGATTCATCCGATAGGAGACCCAAGGTAGATCTGCCGGCGTCCGCAGACCCTGGAGTCCCCTTCTAGACATTTCATTTTACTGTTTCCTTTCATTTCGAAAACAGTTGTATTTCTTTCAGACATTTACTTGTAGTGAAATCTTAGAAGTTCGTGAATTGTGACTCCAGATCCGGGTAGTAGCATATATATATTGAGGCTGTTATGAATTTCCGCTTTTCTTTTAACTTGTTATAGTTTATTTGTTGTCAATTACTGAAATGTACAAGAATTGGATTAATGATTCTCTTATTGGGCTTTTAAGCTTGTTTTAGCTTAATTTTAAGCTTGGTGTAGGTTAAAGAGGGTGAATGGAAAATGGATGGAAAATAAAATATTTGAGTTTCCCTCCTTGGCAAAGGGACATAAAAACTTCATCAGAGTATTGAAATTCAGAAACGATTTGAAGAACATAAAAATATCATCGTTTTCTGTGAAACAAATATAAAAACTTTGGTTTTTTATTTATTAAATGTACTGCTTATTGTTAATTACAATATTGTTTACCATTCTATGTTCTGCCATTAATTGAACTCTTCTGTTATTGACAGTGAAAATTGGAAATTGATAACAGAAATCCTTCTGCGACTGTTGCGGCAACAACGATAGCCTCGTCAAGCCGAACTGTTGTTCCACCGGCCGAGAAACCGGGGAAATTTTCTGGAGCCAACTTCAAAGGATGGCAGCAAAGGGTGTTCTTTTGGCTTACCACACTTGGTATGCAGAAATTCACTAGTGAAGAACCTCCAATGCTTGCTGCGGACATGCCGGACAACGAGAAATTCATGATTGTTGAGGCATGGAAACATGCAGATTTTCTTTGCAAAGGCTATATCTTAAGCGCTTTAGAGGATGACTTGTACAATGTGCACAGTGCGATGAATATTTCGAAAGAATTATGGGATGCACTTGAGAAGAAGTACAAGACTGAAGATGCATGCTTGAAAAAGTTCGTGGTTGTCAAGTTTCTAGACTATAAAATGATAGACAACAAAACTGTTGGAACCCAAGTTCAGGAGCTTCAACTTATTTTTCACGATCTTATTGCTGAAGGTATGGTCGTGAATGAAACATTTTAAGTGGTTGCAATGATTGAAAAATTGCCTCCTTCGTGGAGAGATTTCAAGAACTATCCTAAGCACAAGCACAAAGAAATGAAGTTAGAAGATCTTGTGATTCGTCTCAAGATTGAGGAAGACAACAAAACAGCCGAGAAGAAGTCTCGTGGAAATTCAACGATCATGGGAGCTAATATCGTTGAGGAGACTGCTTTAAAAAGTAAGAAGAGAAAGAGGTCTTCTGGACAGACTAAGGAGCAGAACAAAAAGAAATTCAAGGGCAGCTGCTACAATTGTGGAAAAGCTGGTCACAAAGCCCCTGATTGTCGTCTCCCGAAAAAGGATAAGAAGAAGGGACAAACCAACATAGTGGAGAAGAATGATGACATTGATGATCTGTGTGCAATGCTTCCAGAATGTAACCTAGTTGGAAATCCGAAGAAGTGGTGGATTGATTCTAGAGCCACTCGACATGTTTGTCCTGTAAAAGAAGCATTTGCGACTTACTCCACTGCTGGTCCCGAAGTAGAGCTTTCTATGGGAAATACTGCAACAACCAAGATTGAAGGTTATGGGAAGATATTCCTGAAGATGACTTCCGGCAAGGTGTTAATGCTCAACAACGTTCTTCATGTTCCTACTATTAGGAAGAATTTAGTTTCTACTTCTTTACTTGTTAAGAATGGATTCAAATGTATATTTGTTTCTGATAAAGTTGTTGTAAGCAAGAATAATATGTATGTTAGAAAGGGCTACCTCACAGAGGGCCTTTTCAAACTAAATGTAATGGTTGTTGACAGTATGAATAAAATTTCAGCTTCTTCTTATTTATTAGAGTCAAATGATTTATGACATATTCGTTTAGGACATGTAAATTACAAAACCTTGCGGAAGTTAATTAATTTAGAAGTATTGCCTAAATTCGAGTATAATAAATCAAAATGTCAAACATGTGTTGAATCTAAGTTTATAAAACATCCTTATAAGTCTATTGAAAGGAATTCAAATCCTTTAGACTTAATTCATACTGACATTTGTGATATGAAGTCGACACCATCTCGAGGTGGGAAAAAGTATTTTATTACTTTTATTGACGGTTGCACTCGATATTGTTATGTTTATTTGCTTAATAGTAAGGATGAAACAATTGGAGCATTTAAGCAATACAAGAATGAAGTGGAGAATCAATTGAATAAAAAGATCAAAATGATTGGAAGTGATTGGGGTGAAAAATATTAATCTCCGTTTGCAGAAATATATTTGGAATATGGAATTATCCATCAAGCTACTGCACCTTACACTCCTCAATCCATTGGAATTGTGGAAAGAAAAAATCGGACATCAAAGGAAATGATGAATTCTTTATTAATAAGTTTCGGATTACCGCAGAGTTTGTCGGGGAAAGCTATCCTTACAGCTAACCGAATACTTAACGGAGTACCCCACAACAAAACGCAATCTATTTCATATGAAAAATGGAAAGGAAGAAAACCCAACTTGAAATATTTCAAAGTGTGGGGGTGTCTAGCAAAGGTACAAGTTCCTTTACCTAAAAGGGTTAAAATTGGACCAAAAACTATAGATTGCGTTTTTATTGGATATGCTACAAACAGTAAAGCATGTCGATTTTTGGTTCATTAATCCGATAATCCTGAAATTTTTGTTAATACGGTAATGAAATCAGATAATGTTGAATTCTTTGAAAGCATCTATCCATATAAAACTGAATGCGAGTCGTTAAGTGAAAAACCTAAATGACCTCGAGAAGAACCAAAGGAAAATACTCCAAGTATAGAAGATCCAAGGCGTAACAAACGTCAAAGAACATCTACTTCCTTTGGACCAGATTTTGTGACATTCTTGCTTGAAAATGAGCTTTAAACTTTTAAAGCAGCTATGTCATCTTCTGATTCAGCGTTTTGGAAAGAGATAGTCAATAGTGAGATTCAATCAATTTTGGATAACTATACATGGGAATTGGTTGATCTTCCTCCGGAAAATAAGCCTTTAGGTTTGAAATGGATCTTTAAACGGAAAATAAAAGCTGATGGCACTATTGAGAAATATTAGGCAAGACTTGTTGTCAAAGGTTAGAGATGTAATGAAGGCCTTGATTACTTTGATACTTACTCGCCAGTAACGAGGATAACATCTATTAGGGTGTTAGTGGCACCAGCGACAGTGTATGGTCTTGAAATCCATCAAATGGATGTTAAAACAGCTTTCTTAAATGGAGAATTGGAGGAAGAGATTTACATGGAACAACCTGAGGGTTTTGTGGTTCCTGGTAAAGAAAAGAAAGTGTGCAAACTTGTTAAGTCGCTTTATGGACTTAAACAAACACCCAAACAATGGCATGCCGAATTTGAACAAACAATGTTGGTAAGTGGGTTCAAAATCAACGAGTGTGACAAATGTGTTTACATTAAAAACACTCCAAGTCATGAAGTCATTGTTTATTTATATGTTGATGACATGTTGATAATGAGCAAAAATATGGCAGATATAAATGCTACTAAGTGCATGTTGGCTAGCAAATTCGACATGAAAGACTTAGGAGTTGCTAATGTGATCTTAGGAATCAGAATTCACAAGACTCCACAAGGTCTAGCATTATCACAGTCTCACTACATTGAAAAGGTACTTGACAAGTTCAAGTATTTGGATTTCAAAATTGCCAAGACTCCAATTGACGTGAGTTATGCACTTCAAAAGAATGAAGGTGAAAGTGACTCACAACTGGACTATGCAAGAGTATTGGGAAGTTTGATATATATCATGAATTATATGCGACCAGATATAATATGTTCTATTAGTAAACTGAGTCGGTTTACAAGTAATCCTGATCACATACATTGGATGGCAATGAAACGAGTTTTGGGGTATCTCAAACATACCCAAAATTATGCTTTGTATTATAACAAATATCCCTCCGTAACATACCCAAAATTATGCTTTGTATTATAACAAATATCCCTCCGTAACATACCCAAAATTATGCTTTGTATTATAATAAATATCCCTCCGTGATCGAGGGATATAGTGATGCAAATTGAATTACTGGATCATCTGAAGTTAAATCCACAAGTGTATATATTTTTTCAATTGGGGGTGGAGCAGTGTCTTGGAAATCATCCAAACAAACGTGTATTGCCCGTTCTACAATGGAATCTGAATTCATAGCTTTAGATAAGGCCGGTGAAGAAGCTGAATGACTTCGAAATTTCTTGGAAGATATTCTATTTTGGCCCAAACCTTTGGCACCTATTTGTATACATTGTGATAGTCAAGCGACAATAGGTATGTATAACGGAAAATCTCGTCATATACGACGGAGACACAATACCATTAGATAACTACTCTCTAGTGGTGTTATCACGATTGACTACATAAAGTCAAGTGATAATGTGTCGGATCCACTTACAAAAAGCCTATTTAGAGAGGCAGTTGAAAGATCATCAAAGGGAATGAGATTAAGGCCTATGACAAGTCATAATGGCGGTAACTCTACCTAGCAGACTGGAGATCCCAAGAGCTAGGTTCAAAGAGATCAAATAAAGTTATGAATGACTGTTCAATATTTTCAAATAACTCAACCCATTCTCGTGATGAAGACAATGTTCATAAATCGAGGTAAAGCATTAAGGTTTTTTGATGAGTCAATAAAGCTTAAAGCTTTTTAATGATTTGCTATGTCTGGTAGGATATGACCAGATAGTGTAGGATTACACGCTTAGAAATCACCTATGTGAGTGTGAAGTGTAAGTCGCTTCAAGGGGAATGAAAGTAATGGCCCATTCTCTAAGCACTCATGAAACCAGGCGGTGTTCATGACTAAAACGAACACAATCGTGAGAACCATAGATGGTTAAGGGTTAATTATGTGACTTATGTTGTCTAGGTATACAACAAAGCTCGACGGTTCAAAGATATCAAATCTACCGATTGACCGAGTATATCCGATATAAGTTCACCACGGAAAGTTCAAAGGGAAACCTACTTATCCAGATGCAATTAATTCTTGCATGTAAAACACACACGCGTCCGTGTATTCCTTTATTTTATAGCCATTCCCCATTCATATGGGTGATTGTTGGGCTTTTAAGCTTGGTTTAGTTTAATTTTAAGCTCGGTCTAGCTTAAAGAGGGTGAATGAGAAATGGAGAAAAAATAAAATATTTGAGTTTCCCTCCTTGGCAAAGGGACATTGTCCCATATTGGAGGAAGAAAAGGCCTTTGACGGGTATATATACAATTGCTCTTCTTCTAACTCTTAAAAAGTTAAGAAGAAGGCAAGCCTCACGCCGTCGCTCGCTCGGCTCGGCTTCAGCTTCGGCTTCGGATTTTGTCAAAGATTGATTGATTAATATTTTTGGACAAAATTTCCTTCAATTAATTAATTAATTAATTAAATTAATTAACAAAAATTCAATTCGGAATAACCCATGACCCGCCAGTCAGGCCCATTTTCTTTCTCGGATTATTTTAAATCCGTTTTCCCGTAATATTTCAAACAGCCCGTTACAACAGCCATGGCTATTTTCTGAAAGGTTGTAAACCTTTTCAGAAACAGTGCCAGAAAGTCTATAAATATGCTTTGAATCCCAGAATCTTTCCTTACGAATTTTTCTGCTCTTCTTCTTCTTCTTCTGCACAGAATCTTCAGTGTGTTTTACAGCCTTCGAGTGGTTCGCTGTTACATCGGCGTTTTTGGTACCAACACACTGTGCATTCAGTGAGTTCGATTTATTCCTAAATTATTTTTTCAGAAATTATTTCGACATTCTTTTCTTGCTAACGTTCTGTTTCTGTTTTTCCTGTTTCAGAAAGTTTACCGTTTCATTATTTACAGAAATACATATTGCAAAAAACACTAACGTTGGCTTGCCTATCAAGTGAAATATTAGGCGCCATCACGGTCCCGACGGTGGGAATTCCGGGTCGTGACAAGGATTGGCCTAATAATAATAACTTCTTTAATCAAATCATTTAAGTTCTTGAATAAAATAAAATTATAGAGATTCCAACGATTTGAAAAAAGATTAGTTCAAAATTTCCAAATTATAAAAAGTTGCTTTGGTCATTAAAAGGAAGGCATGAAACTAACACACTAACTAATGTTAACAGGATTTTTAGTTTCTTAAACGGCGGAGTTACAGCTGTGTTTTTCCGGTGTCCTAAATTTTAGTTTCCAAAAGTGAAACAATCTGTCTATATATATTCCGACACCCACCTTGGACTCCTGAAACTTAAGATACGCTATTTCTTATTGTTGTTTGTTCTTCCTAGTTTTCTGTCATTCACATTCTAAAAAGTGACTTTGTGCCATTTTTCTTCTCTGTCTTCAAGAAAGAAGGGAACCAATGGAGAAGAGTGCTAAATTTCGTCCCTCTGACACTGATCTGATAATGCAATTGTTGAAATTTGTGGCTGGAAAATGCTTACCAACTGAAGAATTGATTGTCTTTGCAGATGTTTACAGCAAAGAGCCATGGCAATTAACTGGAGACATGAATTCCAAGAAAACCCATTACTTTCTCACCCAATTGAAGAAGAAGAAGCCCACTGATGCCCGATTCAACAGAACTACTGGTAATGGGACTTGGACACAGCAGAATAAAGGCAAGAAAATTCTTGATGAGGATGATAGTCTCATTATTGGGTATAAAAGAAGCTTGACTTACAAACACAAGAAAGACTCCTCTTTGAATGGCCGCTGGTTGATGATGGAGTATTTCTTGGCTGACTATCTTCTTCAGGAGTTGAAATCTGACGAAGCTAAAGAGTTTGTAATCTGTGCGATTAAGAAGAACCCCAGATCAGAAATCAGAGGAAACGGTATTGCTACTATTGTAGAGTATAAGAGGTTCATTGATCGTGTCTTGCAAGAAGGGGTTCATCTCCAAACCCCTTCAGAACAGAGTACTATGATTTTGTCTAAGTTGGAGAGTACCTCGTCTGATGTTTTCTCTATGGGATAACTAGAATCAAAAGATGGAATGTTGGTTATTATAAATCAGACTGATTCTGATGAATTCTTTGGAATGGTGAACGTGGAAAATCAAGAATGCTATTATCAGGAAGGTGATGAGGAGGAAGTTGATTGGGAATCTATATTGGATTTTGGGGATCACGGTTCAGTGCAGAATGACTTGCTATACTAATTCTGGAAAATTGAAGCTTGGTAGATTTTTGAAAAGGGTATTTTTATTCTTGAGTTTCTTTGAAATCCAAGACAACTTTTTAAATTAGGGTACTTTTAACTGGGATATTTGTGAAATCTTAGGAGCATGATTCTGACATTGACTTATTGGATATTTAGATTATGTTGGTGTTAGAATAACAACCAACACATTTTTTCATCATCGATTTTGTGCAGTGTAGATGATGTTGTCATTTTCTCTGTGACTCTTAGAGTCCATTCTTATTGTTTATAATGAAAAGTTCAATTATGAAAGATGCTCTTTTTTATTTTGCTTTTGCTCATTTGTCGATGTCCTGTTTCTTTGATCTGTTTGACGTTTTCTCTTGATGTTCTGTTTTATGTTTTTTTGTTTAAAGAATTTTGTTGTTTCATATTTTTGGGTTGTTGGTGTAGGATCACTCTTCTTATTATCTGTGATATCAAGCTGCTAAAAATAAGACAACAAGAGCAACTAAGAGAAGTCGGATTAGTGAAACAAGATCAAAAGATGAGTGTAGGAGGCTTGAAGATGAGTCTTAAGAAGTGACAACAGAATGCATTGACCACTGATGTTGAGCTATGCATATTTTGGCATCTGAAAGTAATAATTCCTCAAGTTCGATATCCTTACTTATTCGACCACTTTCTCCAACTTCTAGCATTATATTTAGAAACAAATTCATCTTCTTTTTCTATAGGGACCTAGCGTAGGTACCAGAAAGAGAATAACTTACAACCTGGAAAATTCAAATTTAGAAAGGGATATGGAAGCTTCAGAGTTTTAAAGTGGAGGAGAAAATAGATTTGTGATTCAGAAAAGGGATATTGTGTTTTTTCTTCCTTATATCGACACTTTATCCGATTACTGACTTGGAAATCACCTTTTAAGTATTAATTTATGATTGAGAGGTGGAAAATTCTTTAAACTTTTTCAGTCCTTTTCTATATCTAAAGTCATAGTTAAATCCTCCTAGGATGGTTGCCTTGTCAATATTCAATGCTAGTCATACCTGTTCATCTAATTTTTACATGTTTTCTTACTGAAGTTGATTTACTTGGTTATCACACTAAGATACTACTCTCCCCTTTGTATTCTTTATGAAGCTAGCTTCTACTTTTATGTCTGCATTGCATAGAGTGATGGCGACGGGGCAAGATCGAGCATTACGCAGTATTGTTACATGTTTGGAAGACTGGTTTTGATATCAGTGGGACAATTCTTGATGATCACGCTATTCGTGTGGATTTGGATTGGGGATTTCAAAGAAGGTAGACAATGGGGCCACGGTAGGAGTGGTGGACAGTTACTCTCCTCAGTGGTTTTATTCTTTTATCTTGAGATTCATGCCAGCATTTCATTTGATTTACATCTTTTTTTCCCGGGTGCGCGATGAATATCGTACAGACTATGATCCAGGTATCCTTCTCTTCAATTGATAAGCATGCCTTAACAGTTTTCTTTCAGCTCTTTTAGCTATTTTTTTTTCCCGGGAAAAAATGTTTTGCTCATATAATGGGCAAAATTGATGAACATTGCAAATAAAAAGGGTATGGAACCACTAGGACTAAGTACTTTTAAGTAGTGAAGTTTCTGTAAATGCTCTCTACGATTGTCAGCAAAAAAGCAGGCAAGTGTGTGTAAAAATCTTTTAAAACTTGGTATTCTTTTGATTTAAAAAAAAAAGAATCTGTTAAAACTTGGGATGCTTTCATCTTGAAAGATTTATGCCAGTATGGTGCAAGTAAATTGACAGAAAGGATATAGTTTAATTGCTTAGACGTTATTGTGTAGATATGTGTGTAACTTGACTACTTGGCGAGTGTAACTAATGTGGTACTTGACAAGGTAATATGTGTAATTGTGTAAATTATTCCTCTATACACAATAATGCTTGAGTTTTGGTTATTCTTTGTTGATGCAACATCATAGGTTACTCAAGCGCCTCTTAGGAAGTATTTCTTTCAGTAAGCACTTACCCTACAAGTAGCTGTGGGGCATCAAAAGGCTGATGCATCAGCATCTAGTTGTCTTTTTTGGTTCTATATCACCATCTACAAGAACCACAGCCCTCTAGATAAGGTAGTGCATAAAAAAAAGCTTTTAACCTCTTGAGCAGTCTTTCTCAAGGACTTAGTGACCTTGATTTTTCTTTAGTTGTGTTTTGCTTTAAGTGAATTAATCAACTTGATGAAAGACGTGGAAATTTCATCTTGTATCCAATGGAATGATTGCAAAGTTTTAACAAGGCAATGGTTTTCTTTGTTATTTATGTTACAAGGAAGTACCTCGAAGTAGATCTTCATTTATTCTTTTGTGGAGGTGCATATTGGCTCATAGATATGTTAATCAAGGATAGGAAAGATGGTTGATATTGTTTACATGGTTTAATTCAAAGAAAGACTTATGGTCTAACCCATGAATGTGCACAGAAATTCTATACTTTATGGTTAATCAATTAAGTGAGTTTTCATCACCTTATCTGTCAAATGGCTGAAACTCTTGCATGATAGTCCAAGCAACATGTTTAAGAAATCATTCTGTCCTTTCTCCATTTGGGCAGCCCCGTGCACAAAACATTCCGCATTCACGCAGGGTTGGGGGAAGGGTTGTACCCCAAAGGGTGTGATGTAGACATCCTACCCTAATGCTAGCATTAGTGGCTGCTTCCACGGCTCGAACTCGTGACCTATAGTTCACACGGAAATAACTTTACCATCGCTCCAAGGCTCCCTTTCCCCTTTTGTTTATCCATTTATATTTTAAGAATATTGGACTGTCTTTTAATACTTTAACTAGTTATACGTCGAGGTGGTTATGGAAAATTGTCCCAAAAGGAATTGGAAGCACAAAGACAGCTTGTGGATTATGGTACAGGATCATTGGGCGCTTACCCACCAGTTATGCGGCCACCTCACTGTAAGTTTAAGGGCTCTTAATTAACTTCGACATCAGTAGTTTCTTTGATAATATTGACTCTTTCTTGCGTCCTAGCAAAGAGCTTAATTCTCTCAAATTGGAGCGCCTCTTAACTGTAGATTTAGATTTTATTACTCCAAAACCTGTCTATTTGTTGCGTGACACCTCACTAGTTTGAATATATGTGCCTTTTATTCTGAATGCTCTGTTGCAAATGAAATGGGTACGACTAGAAGAATTATGTCAGAATGAGCACTGGTTGTTAAAAGATTTTGGTTTTGTTCCAGTTCTACATTTTGAGCTAATTAAAGTGGCTTTTTCCAAATTAATGCTGCATTTCATTAATATATTGAAAAACAGATTTAACTTGAGATTTCTCTAACAAGGAAAAAGTGAAAGGAAGAGATTGAAACAACCCCTTTAGGATATCAAATTAAGCTTTAAATAGCTGATTCACTGGACCTTCAAGCTCAACTGAGTTTTTCTTGCACTTCCAATAACTTCACATCATCACAATTTATCGATCTGCCATGCTCAAACTTGGTTATGCCTTAGGTTTTGCAATCCGATATGTTAATAAAAAAAGTTACACATATAGACCTTTTACTGTGTCTAAGGCAATGACTGATACAATAAAAACTGCAGATGGTAGACATGGTGGAAATCATGGTCATGGAGGTTCTTATCGGCACGGTAGAGGTATGCTTTTCAAAGCTTTTGATTCAGTTCTAATGCTCTACAACATTGTATTTTTCTGTCTACTGTTTCAGTATAATAGATTTAACTAATAACACTATCTTATGAGGAAAACAGACTATCATCGCAAGCGACACAGGGAAGATGACCACCATCGGTCAGATTATCCAAAGAGGAGTTATGACCGTGAATCTCGAAGAACCTCTGATCATGAATCCAGACATGTTCCAACTTTCATATGTACTCTGTGCTCGCCAACTTTTAAATTGAAATAATGTAAAATTGGACAGTGCAAAAAGGTTTGTATAGATATCTTGCAGAAATGCAGGATAAGACTGCGTACAATAGATCCTTCTGTTTGGCCCTTTTCCGGACCCCGCGCATAGCGAGAGCTTAGTGCACCGGGCTGCCTTTTTTTCCTCCCCTCTTCGGTTTTAGTGCTATTTGCTGTAGGAGAAGAATCCACGTTTCCATGAGAGTGGTGATTCTGATGAAGAGAATGATGATGATAGGAAGCGGCGTACTTAGTTTTATTTCCAGATGTAGATTTTGCTAGGAGAAGAGTGTGTTACTTAAAAAGAGTTGTAAGACCTGCTCTCAACAAGTTCCTTTGTAACTTGTGCTTACTCAATTAAAATGTTGTACACGTATTTGCACTTAAGGGAGTCGCGGTACTTCATTTGTTTTATTACTCAAAATCTGTAACTCATTTGTTTTTTTCCTTCTAAATGATACTTTTTTTTGTGTCACAAAACATGGGATTAAGTGCTTTGAATCACTACTAGAAATGCGGGAAAAACTTACCAAAGTCGGTCGGTAATGGCCAATAACAGTCCAAAACGCGACCATTAACGTGTGGTCGGTATTTTGAAGGTCGGAAGAGCGACCAAAGACGGTCGGAAATTACTGAATCTACACGACCATTTGACAATTTAATTGACTTACCGACCAATATTGATCGGAATATTATTTTAATAATTTAATTTTACCGCCGACCAAACTTGGTCGGTGTTTTAAATTTATTAATTTTGCTTACCGACCAATTTTGGTCGGTATTGGAAAATATATTTTTTTTATAAATAATTAAAATTTAAAAATACCGACCATCGTTGATTGGTAAACTGGACAGGGCAGGCAACTTACCGACCAAAGTTGGTCGGTAATGTTGAATTTCTGGGAATTCAATGTGCATTAACCGACCAACATTCGTCGGTAAGTTGCAATTTAAATTTTTTTTTATTAGTTACCGATCAAGGTTGGTCGGTTTTCTGGGATTAATTTTGAGAGAAAATGCCTGTTTTGGTAGCTACATCACCTGCCAAATAAAAACAACATACCAATACCCCCAATTCACATCTAATAACCACCAATTCACCACATACAACCCCTAATTCACCACAAATACAACCAAACATCCAACAATAACAACAACCAAACATCCAATTAATACTTTAAAACTAACAAATTAAAGTTCAATTAAACATCACAATCCAAAACCAAGCAAAAACTATGAAATTACAACAAGTTCAAAATTGTTCAATCTAATTCAAAATTAGTTCTATTAGTCTAGTTCAAAGTATAATTGGAGAAGCAAGGTCTGCGAACGCCGGGCAGCTACCTCGGAATCTCCCAAAAGATCAACTGTGCGAAGAAATCAACACCCACCGTGTCCGAAAATACCTAGACCTACACAAGAAGTGTAGGGTGTAGCATGAGTACAACCAACTAAGTAAGTAACAAGACTAAATAAAGAGCTTAAGATAGTGACGAGCTACACAGTTATAGTTCAATTCTAGTAGTCTCTACATAGGAAAATAGACACACTTTCAAGTCCGGCAATTTAAATCAAATCAGTTTATACATGTCAAGTTCAAGTAGAACATGATGTAACATCTCTCAGAAATTTCAAACAGTGATATACGACAGTTAAGTGCAACAATAATGAAATCAAATGCATCATCTCAGAGCAACAATCACTCAGTCCTCCCATTCACTCCAACCTCACAATCACTCATTCCTCACAGTCACTCATTCCTCTCAATCGCTCGGCACTCGCACTCAGTAGGTACCTGCACTCACTGGGGGGTGTGTACAGACTCCGGAGGGGCTCCTTCAGCCCAAGCGCTATATCAAGCCAATAATGGCATAAATCAATGAAACATGCTGCAGCGTGCAACCCGATCCCATAAATATCTTCACAATCAGACCCTCGGCCTCACTCAGTCATCAACCTCTCCAGTCTCTCGGGCTCTCAGAAATCATAAAAATCAGCCCACACAACAATGATATGATGTATCAATAAGGAATAATAGAGACTGAGATATGATATGTAAATAAAACTGAGACTGAGTATAACCAACAATTAGCAAGTAATTCAACATGTAACATGGCCTTTGTGGGTCCCAACAGTACCAACACATAGCCTGAACATGATTTCTAACATGATTTGCAGTCAAATTTCTATAACACATGAAGAGCATATAGCTAACAATAAGTTATTCAATTTCGCAGTTCCATGGAATGGACCAAGTCACAATTCCCATGGTGCACGCCCACACAGCCGTCACCTAGTATGTGCGTCACCTCCAAACCAATCACAAAATACATAAAGTGGGGTTTCATACCCTCAGAACCAGATTTAGAACTGTTACTTACCTCAATCCAAATAAATCTCTACTCCAACACACCTTTGCCTCGCAAATCGGCCTCCAAATGTCTCGAATCTAGCCACAAACAATTCGATACAATCAATACGGGCTAAAGGAATCAATTCCACAAGAAAGTACGAAGTTATTAATCAAAAATCCGAAATCGGCTTAAAGCCGGGCCCCGAGCCCACGTATCAAAATCCGACAAAAATCACAAAATCCGAAAGCCCATTCAACCACGAGTCTAACCATACCAAACTTACTCAAATCCGGTATCAAAATCCCATCCAAAACCTCAAATATCTAGCGTAAGAACTGTTCTTCATTTTCCCCAATCTTCCACCCCAAATCGCAAATTTAATGATAGAATCAAAGACATAATCATGAAAATTAACCAAACCTAGATAGGAATCACTTACTCCAAATACCCACGTGAAAATCTCTCCAAAAAATGCCTTCTACCGAGCTCCCAAATCAATTTTGTGGAATGAACCCAAAACCCTCGTTTAAAACTTATTTTCTGCCCAGGTGCGCCTTCTTCGCGAACGCGGAAAGAGCCTCATGTTCGCGAAGCACAAACTTGACTGCCCAGAAAAACCCTCTTTCGCGAACGCGAACTCCGCCTCGCGAACGTGATGACTTTTCCTAGCTTGGCCTACGCAAACGCGTCCACCTGACCGTGAACGCGATGCCTTAGGGCCTGGTGCCCAAGCCTGCTTCACCCCTTCTACGCGAACGCGAGCTCCCTCTCACGATCGCGAAGAACAACTCCTCGTCTGCCTCCAGATGCACTTCGCGAACGCAAGACCTTCCTCGCGAACACACAAGAGGAAACCAGTAACAGCAAACACCAGCAGTCTTTAACCAAAATGCCAAGTCCAAATATAATCCGCTAACCATCTGAAACTCACCCGAAGCCCCCGGGACCTCAACCAAAAATACCATCAAGTCCCAAAACATCATAAAAACTTAGTCGAACCCTCAAATCACCTCAAACAACATTAAAAACACGAATCATACATAGATTCAAGCCTAATGAACTTTGAAATTCTAATTTCTACAAACGACGCCGAAACCTATCAAATCACATCCGATTGACCCCAAATTTTGCACACAAGTCACAAATGACACCACAGACCTACTCCAACTTCTGAAATCGGAATCCGACCCCGATATCAAAAAGTCCACTCCCGGTCAAACTTTCCAAAAATTCAACTTTCGCTATTTCAAGCCTAATTCAACTACGGACCTCCAAATCACAATTCGGACATGCCCCTAAGTCTGAAATCACCCAACGGAGCTAACAGAACCATCAAAACTCCATTACGGAGTCATTTACACATAGGTCAATATCCAGTCAACCTTTTCAACTTAAACTTCTAACTTTGAGACTAAGTGTCTCAATTCATTTTGAAATCTCTCCGGACCCAAACGGACTACCCCGGCAAGTCACATAACAGCTATAAAGTACAAAATGAACAGTAAATGGGGGAACTGGGCTACAACTCTCGAAACGACCGGGTCATTACATCCTCCCCCACTTAAACAAATATTCGTTCTCGAACGGGTCTAAAAATATACCCGGAGTCTCAAATAGGTGTGGATATTTGCTCCGCGTCTCCCGCTCGGTCTCCCAAGTAGCCTCCTCACCTCTCCACTACACCTTCACTGAAGCTATGTTATTTTTTCTCAACTTTCGAACCTGCCGATCCAAAATGGCCACCGGCTCCACATCATAAGTTAAATCACCATCTAACTTAACCGTGCTGAAATCTAAAACATGAGACGGATCGCCGACATACTTCCGGAGCATAAAAACATGAAATACTGGATGCACGCTCGACAAACTAGGTGGCAAGGCAAGCTTTTAAGCCACCTCCCCAATCCTCTGAAGTACCTCAAATGGCCCAATATACAGATGGCACAACTTGCCCTTCTTTCCGAATCTCATTACACCCTTTATGGGTGAAACCTTGAGTAGAACCTTCTCCCCAACCATGTAAGCAACATCACAGATCTTCCTGTCGACATAACTCTTCTGTCTAGATTGTGCCGTGCGAAGCCGCTCCTGAATCAATTTAACCTTGTCCAAAGCATCCTGAACCAAGTCAGTACCCAATAGCCTAGCCTCACCCGGCTCAAACTAACCCACCGAAGATCTACACCGTCTCCCATACAAAGCCTCATACGGAGCCATCTGAATACTTGACTGGTAGCTATTGTTGTAGGCAAACTTCGCGAGCGGTAGAAACTGATCCCAAGAACCCCCAAAATCAATGACACACGCGCGTAGCATATCCTCCAATATCTGAATAGTGCGCTCGGATTGTCCGTCCGTCTGAGGGTGAAATACTGTACTCAGCTCAACCTGGGTGCCTAACTCTCGCTGCACGGCTCTCCAAAACTACAATGTAAACTGTGTGCCCCGATCTGAAATGATGGACACTGACACACCGTGAAGGCGAACAATCTCTCGGATGTAAATCTCAACCAACCGCTCTGAAGAATAAGTAGTACCAACTAGGATAAAGTGCACGGACTTGGTCAGCCGATCCATAATCACCCAAATAGCATCAAACTTCCTCGAAGTCCGTGGAAGCCCAATTACAAAATCCATGATGATCCGCTCCCATCTTCACTCTGGAATCTCTATCCTCTGAAGCAATCCACCCATTCTCTAGTGATCATACTTCACCTGCTGACAGTTAAGGCACCAACTACAAACCCCACTATATCCTTCTTCATTCTCCTCCACCAATAGTGCTGTCTCAAGTCCTGGTACATCTTCGCGGCACCCGGATGAATGGAATACCGTGAACCGTGGGCCACCTCAAGAATCAACTCACGTAGCCCATCCATATTAGGCACACAAATCCGACCCTGTATACTCAATACCCTATCATCCTCGATAGTCACATCTCTGGAATCACCGTGCTGAACCTTGTCCTTGAGAACAAGCAAATGAGGATCATAATACTGGCACTCTCTAATGCAATCAAATAAGAAAGACCGAGAAACCACACAAGCTAGAACCCGACTGGGCTCCGAAACATCTAATCTTACAAACTGATTGGCCAAGTCCTGAACATCAACTGCAAGCGGTCTCTCACTAACTGGAATGAATGCAAGGTTACCAACACTCACTGCCTTCCTACTCGAGGCACCGGCCACCACATTGGCCTTCCCGGGATGATACAGAATGGTAGTATCATAGTCCTTTAGTAGCTCCAACCATCTCCGCCGCCTCAAAGTTAGATCCTTCTGTTTGAAAAAGTGTTGGAGACTCTGATGATCTGTAAATACCTCACAAGACACCCCATATAGATAATACCTCAAAATCTTCAATGCATGAACAATGGCAGCCAACTCCAAATCATGAACAGGGTAGTTCTTCTCACGAGGCTTAAACTGGCGCGAAGCATAAGCAATCACTCTAATCTCTTGCATCAACACATACCCAATACCGATCCGAGAAGCATCACAATACACTGTATAAGAGCCTGAAGCTGAAGGTAAAACTAGAACTGGAGCTGTGGTCAAGGCAGTCTTGAGCTTCTGAAAGCTCTCCTCACACTCATCCGACCACCTGAAAGGAGCACCCTTTTGGGTCAATTTGGTCAAGGCCGATGCAATAGATGAGAAACCCTGCACGAAGCGACGGTAACAACCGGTGAATCCGAGAAAGATCTGAATCTCCGTAGCTGAGGACGGTCTGGGCCAACTCTGAACCACCTCTATCTTCTTCGGATCCACCTGAATACCCTCACTGGACACCACGTACCCCAAAAATGCCACTGAACTGAGCCAAAACTCACACTTGGAGAACTTGGCATAAACCTTATCCTTTCTCAACCACTACAACACAATCCTCAAATGCTGGGCATGCTCCTCCTGGCTACGAGAGTACACCAGGATATTATCAATGAACACTATGACTAACGAGTCGAGATAAGGTTGAAACACACTGTTCATCAGATGCATGAACGCTACTAGGGTGTTGGTCAGCCCAAAAGACATCACAAGAAACTCTTTATGACCATAACGGGTCCTGAATGCTGTCTTTAGAATATCCGAGTCCCGAATCTTCAACTGGTGATACCCAGACCTCAAATCAATCTTGGAGAACACCCTCGCTCCCCGAAGCTGGTCGAATAGATCATCAATACGTGGCGAAGGATACTTGCTCTTGATTGTGACTTTGTTCAACTGCCTATAATCAATGCACATCCTCATAGTACCATCCTTCTTCTTCAAAAGCAGCTCTGGTGCACCCCAAGGTGACACGTTAGGCCTAATAAACCCCTTATCAAAGAGTTCCTGAAGCTGCTCCTTCAATTCCTTCAACTCAGATGGTGCCATACGATACAGTGGGATAGAAATAGGCTGAGTGCCCGGCACCAAGTCAATATCCCTATCGGGCGGCATGCCCGACAGGTCTGCAGGAAACACATCCGGAAACTCTCGCACCACCGAAACAGAATCAATAGTAGGAGTATCAGCAGCAACATCCCTCATAAAGGCCAAATAAGATAAAAAATCCTTCCAAACCATCCACTAGGCCTTCAAATATGAAATCACTATGCTAGGAACGTAGTCTAGAGAACCTCTCCGCTCAATCCTTGGAAACCCCGGCATCGCCAACGTCACAGTCTTAGCGTGACAATCTAGAATAGCATGACATGGAGACAACCAATCTATACCCAAGATCACGTCGAAATCAACCATACTAAGCAACAAGAGATCAACTCTAGTCTCCAGACTCCCAATAGTCACTACACACAACTGATATACATGGTCCACAATAATAGTATCACCCACTGGCGTAGATACATAAACAGATGAAACTAAGGACTCACGGGGCATATCCAGAAAATGAGCAAAATACGATGATACATACGATTAAGTGAAACCAGGGTAAAATAATACAGAGGCATCCCTGTGGCAAACTGAGACAATACATGTGATCACTGCATCTGAAGAAACAACATATGGTCTAGCAGGAATAGCATAGAATCGGTCCTGACTGCCACCTGATTGGCCTCCTCCTCTAGGTCGACCTCTAGGTGACTGAGCCCCACCCCGAGCTGGCTGGGCGGGTGGTGAAGTAACTGGTCCTGAAGCCACAACCTGACTCCTCTGTTGCACTGGACCTCCCGGGCGGTGGGGACACTATCTCCATAAGTTCCCAAACTCCCCGCACTAGAAGCAACTCCCTGACACTGGTGGTGGGGACTGAAGGGAGCCCTGAGCACCAGGATAACTAGTAGAAGGACCTGGCATAGATGAGCCCTGAGCCGATGGAGCATGGGACGAACTTTGAGCTAGAAGGGCACTGAGAGATGACTGACCCTGATGAGCACTGTATGAACCATGGCTAGATGATGCACCACGGTGAACTAGACGAGCAATCTGAGCATGCCTATAAGGACGACTCCTGCCGTGGGGGAACTGACCCCCAGAAGGAACACCGTTGAAACCACCCAATCCACGAGGCCTCTTGGCCTCCTTCTCACCCCGCTCCTGACTGTGAACCATCTCTATTTGCCGAGCAATGTCGACCACCTCATCAAAAGTAGCACCAGATACCCTCTCCCGAGTCATGAGAAACCACAGCTGATATGTGAGGCCATCAATGAACCTCCTAATCCTCTCCCTATCAGTGGGAACCAACCAAACTGTGTGATAAGCCAAGTCAAAAAACCTCATCTCGTACTGCGTCACTGACATGCCATCCTGACGTAATTGCTCAAACTGTCTGCGCAGCTCCTCTCTGCGAGACTGCGACACGAACTTCTCCAAGAAGAGAACGGAGAACTCCTGCCATGTAAGTGGTGCTGCACCGACTAGCCTGCGCCTCTCATAAGCCTCCCACCAACTAAAGGCAGCCCCAGTGAAATGATAAGTAGTGAACGAGACCCCACTAGTCTCCAGAATACCGGCCGTGCGAAGAATCCGCTCACACCTGTCCAAGAAGCCCTGGGCATTGTCCGACTCTGCCCCACTGAAAGATGGAGGCCGGAGCCTCCCAAACCTCTCTAGCCTCTTCTGCTCATCCTCAGTCATAACAGAAACCACATGGGCCTGAGCAGCTACAACTGGCTGGGCTGGTAGTGCGTCCGATGTCTGGAGTCCCTACATCACCTGCTCTGGTGTACTGGCGGCAGGAGTTTGAGTACCTCCCCCGACCTGAGAAGTGGCTGTTATAGCCGAAATAGAGATCGCTTGAGCAAGACTAGTATACACGGTCAGAATTTGAGCCAAGGCCTCCTGAAGGCCTGGAATCATAATGGGCACCGCTGGTGCCTGAGCTGGACCCACTGGCCCATCCATAACTGGAACCTGCTCCTAAACTGGGGTAACTGGCAGATCTGCAGGTGCTGCCCTAGCTGCTGTACGAGTTGTACCCCTGCCCCTACCGCGATCTCGGTCTTTCGTGGCTCTAACTGGTGGTACTGGTGGCTGTCCATCTTGCCCGGTAGCATGTGTCCTCACCATCTGTGAGAGAATAGAATACAGAAGTTTAGTTACCGGAATCAACAAATCTGCAGGATAAGAATATAAGAATTTGAAGTTTCCTAAGGGTTCGGCAGCCTCTCGAAGATAAGTACAGACATATCCGTACCGATCCGCAAGACTCTACTAAACCTGCTCATGACTCGTGAGACCTATGTAACCTAGACTCTGATACCAACTTGTCACGACCCAAATCCTAAACTGTCCTGATGGTGCTTATCGTGGTACCAGGCAAGCCGACATTTACGTATAACTTTAACACTTTTAACAAAAATGGATTTAAAGAAGTTTAAATAGCAACTTTTCATAAACAAGATAGAAAGATCCAAAACACAACGCGGAAAAACTCCCAAATCGGGGTGTCATAGAGTAAATGAGCATCTAAATATCATAAGTCTGGAATACACAGTCTATGATAGTCCGAAACTAAATACAATAAAAGGAAAGATTGGGAAGGAGAAGCAAGGTCTGCGAACGCCGGCCAGCTACCTCGGAATCTCCCAGAAGATCAATTGTGGGAAGAAATCAACACCCACCATTTTCGAAAACACCCGGATCTGCACACGAAGTGCTGGGAGTAGCATGAGTAAAACCAACTCCGTAAGTAATAAGACTAAATAAAGAGCTGAAGATAGTGACGAGCTACATAGTTATAGTTCAATTCCAGTAGTCTCTACATAGGAAAATAGGCACGCTTTCAAGTCCGGCAATTTAAATCAAACCAGTTTATACATGTCAAGTTCAAGTAAAACAGGATGTAACATCTCTCAGAAATTTCAAACAGTGATATACGACAGCTAAGTACAACATTAATGAAATCAAAATCATCCTCTCAGAGAAACAGTCACTCAATCCTCCCATTCACTCCAACCTCACAATCACTCATTCCTCATAGTCACTCATTCCTCTCAGTCGCTCGGCACTCGGCACTCGAACTCAGTAGGTACATGCGTTCACTGGGGGTGTGTACAGACTCCATAGGGGCTCCTTTAGCCCAAGCGCTATATCAAGCCAATCATGGCATAAATCAATGAAATATGTGATGGCGTACAACCCAATTTCATAAGTATCCTCACAATCAGGCCCTTGGCCTCACTCAGTCATCAACCTCTCAAGTATCTCGGGCTCTCAGAAATCATGAAAATCAACCCAAACAACAATGATATGATATATCAAAAAGGAATAATAGAGACTGAGATATGATATGCAAATAAAATTGAAACTGAGTACAAACAGTAATTAGCAAGTAATTCAACATGTAACACGGCCTTAGTGGGTCCCAACAGTACCAACACATAGCCTAAACATGATTTCTAATATGATTTGCGATCAAATTTTTATAACACATGGACAACATATAGCTAACAATAAGTTATTCAACTTCGCAGTTCCATGGAATGGACCAAGTCACAATTCCCACGGTGCACGGCCACGCGACCGTCACCTAGCATGTGCCTCACCTCCAAACCAATCAAAAAACACATAAAGCGGGGTTTCATACCCTCATAACCAGATTTAGAACTGTTACTTACCTCAATCCGGACAAATCTCTACTCCAACACACCTTTGCCTCGCAAATCGGCCTCCAAATGCCTCGAACCTAGCCATAAACAATTTGATACAATCAATGCGGGCTACAGGAATCAATTCCACAAGAAAATACGAAGTTATTAATTAAAAATCCGAAATCGGCTTAAAGCCGGGCCTTGAGCCCATGTCTCAAAATCCGACAAAAATCACAAAATCCGAAACCCATTCAACCACGAGTCTAACTATACCAAACTTACTCAAATCCGGTATCAAAATCCAATCCAATCCAAAACCTCAAAAATCTAGCCTAAGAACTCTTCTTCATTTTCCCCAATCTTCCACCCCAAATCGCAAATTTAATGATAGAATCAAAGACATAATCATGGAAATTAACCAAAACTAGATAGGAATCACTTACCCCAAACACCCACGTGAAAATCTCTCCAAATATCGACTTCTACCGAGCTCCCAAATCAATTTTGTGTAATGAACCCAAATCCCACATTAGAAACTTATATTCTGCCCAGGTGTGCCTTTTTCACGAATGCAGAAAGAGCCTCGCGTTTGCGAAGCACAAACTTGACTGCCCGGAAAAATGCTCTTTCGCGAATGCGAACTCCGCCTCGCGAATGCGATGACCTTGCCTAGCTTGGCCTACGCGAACGCGTCCACCTGACTACGGACGCGATGCCTTAGGGACTGGTGCCCAAGCCTGCTTCACCCCTTCTACGCGAACGCGAGCTCCCTCTCACGATCGCGATGCCCAACAACCCCAACCTTCGTGAACGCGGCACCCGCTTCGTGAACGCGAAGAACAACTCCTCGTCTGCCTCAAGATGCACTTCGTGAATGCGAGACCTTCCTCGCGAACACACAAGAGGAAAGCAGTAACAACAAACACCAGTTGTCTTCAACTAAAATGCCAAGTCTAAAAATGATAGCTAACCATTCGAAACTCACCCGAGGCCTCTAGTACCTCAACCAAAAATACCATCAAGTCCCAAAGCATCATAAGAACTTAGTCGAACCCTCAAATCAGCTCAAACAACATTAAAAACACGAATCACACATAGATTCAAGCCTAATGAACTTTGAAATTCCAATTTCTACAAACGCCGCCGAAACCTATCTAATCACGTCCGATTGACCTTAAATTTTGCACACAAGTCATAAATGACACCACTGACCTACTCTAACTTCCGGAATTGAAATCCGACCCCGATATCAAAAAGTACACTCCCGGTCAAACTTTTCAAAAATTTAATTTTTGCCATTTCAAGCCTAATTCAACTACGGACCTCCAAATCATAATCCGGACACGCTCCTAAGTCTGAAATCACCCAACACATATAACGGAACCATCAAAACTCCATTCCAGAGTCGTTTACACGTAGGTTAATATCCAGACAACCTTTTCAACTTAAACTTCCAACTTTGAGACTAAGTATCTCAATTCATTCCGAAATCACTCTGGACCCGAACCGACTACCCCGATAAGTCACATAATAGTTATAAAGTACAAAATGAGTAGTAAATGGGAAAACATAGGTATAACTCTCGAAACGACTGGCAGGGTCGTTACACTTGCTCTGCATTTCAAAAGTTAAATATTAGATGAAAACATCATAAATATAAATTATTAAACTGCTTAAAAGAGTATTTATACCCTAAACTGATTGAAAATTTGCTCCTTCAGCGAGTATGCGAAATCAGTCCAAGTCGCATAAGGGCCATCATAAAGTTTTTTGATCGCATTGGTGATTATCTTCGTAGTCTGCTTACTCAGCCTGAACCTACAATTTAACAATAAAAATACATGAATATTTTAGTAAAAATATTATAAAACAATAAACGCAAAAATAACAAATAACTATTACCCGTTACCCTCAGGGACTATGATGATCCTGCCATAGCGATCATAATGCACTACCTCTGGATCATCATCCTCAGCATGTGTATCAGAGGCACGTGTAGACGGTGTAGGGGGCTCATAGAAACGGTCTCGCAAGTGAAGTCCTGAAATGGATGGAGTCGATGATGAAGATGGCTGCGATCCATGTGACTGCAACATAGGTGGATGCGATCCATGTGGCTGTGATACTGATGGTTGTGACTCGGGTGGCTGTGATATGGATGGCTGCGTCCTTGTGGCTGTGATATGTAGGGATGCGATCCACGTGACTGTGAAGCAGATGTCTGCGATCCACGTGGCTGTGATGCAGATGTCTGCGATCCACGTGGCTGTGAGGCAGCTGGACTGTATGTCAGACGTATAGTCCTATGGCCCTGTGATGGAAGACCTGGTGTCTGGATGAAGGCATAGGCCTCGTGATGCTGTGGCAGCTCAGTATAGCTGTGCGGTGGAGGATAAACATAGGCATCTCTGAAGAGGGTGGAAAAGAGTGAGTATTATTATCCCCAGATTCTACCCTCCTCTTTCCTTTCCTAGCCTTTTCTCGACCTCGAGAACTAGTAGGGTCATTGTTACCTTGACCCTTGCCTGCCATCTGCATAATATAATACATATTTAGACTGAAACATATTAGAAACAAGTTATAACACGAGAGTGCTTTAAAAACCCAACTTTTTAATCCTCGTCGACATATTGTTCCTCGTCCGCACTTGTTTGAATTTCATCAGTTGATTCTTCGTCCTCATTTTCTATAATTATTACTTCATTTATATCAAATTCTTCCCATATGCGTTCAGGATGTTCCAAATAATTTTCTAACTGATCATCCACTATTTGGTGAACACTTGAGATATCGTTTTGATATGCAACATCTAACACATTCTCGACTTTCACCCTATTACAGCCCACTAATCGGACTTATTCCGCCGCAATGGATAAGGAGCATAATACACTTGCCTAACGTTATGTGCAATTATGAAAGGATCATAGCGATCATACTCCCTCGTATGATTAACCTCAATTATGTTGTATTGGTGGTGTACTCTTGTACCTCTTGTTGGATTTGGGTCAAACCACTTGCATCTAAAGAGTATCAATTTCTTATATGGCCAACCTGTATATTCTAGTTGTAATATTTCTTTGACCACACCATAATAATCAATATCTCCAACTTGGTTGCCATCACCACCTTGAACCCATACCCCGCTATTGTTGCTATTTTATATTTTTAGAGCAATCCTTTGTATGAAACTTTTAACCATTCACTACGTACTTATACATTGTTGTGACCTGAAGCCCAGGTCCCCAAGATATATCTTTCGCAGATATAGAAAAAGGCGTGAAGCCATCCGCACACAAACCTAACCGAATGTTCCTTAGTTCACTAGCATAATCTGGATATGTCCTATCAAAGTGCTTCCAAGCTTCTCCATCTGAAGGATGACACATAACACCGGGTGGTCTTCTATTTTCAAAGTGCCATCTCATATGAGGAGCAGAACTCCTCGACGTATATAACCTCTTTAACCTAGGTATAAGAGGTAAATAATTGTCACGACCCAAAAATCCCACCGCAGGCGTCGTGATGGCACGCCGATTATAATCATAATTCAAGCCATTTTTCTTATAAAGATATAATTTAATACACGTGTCAAAACCAACAGCAGAAATAATTTTACAAACCTCCCAAGACTGGTAATACCGAGTCACGAACTCTAACTGAATACATGAAATTATCTCGAGGATCGAATATACAGTACTGATCGAATAAGAAATTAACAGTACAATAAAATGGAAAGACTCCAAGAGACTGCGATGACCAAGCAGTCCTACCTTGAATCCTTGCGATCATACTCTAATCTCTGTCCGAATCCGATATCTTCAATACCTGGCTCTGCATAGAAATATGCAAAAGTGTTGTATGAGTACACCACGGTCAGTACCCAGTAAGTATCAAGACTAACCTCAGTGGAGTAGTGACGAGGTACAGTCAAGATACTCACTAGTCAAATAATCTGTGCAATATAGCATACAAAAATAATAGAAAACAAATAGCAGTGATAGCAATACCAATCAACTAGTTATTTAAACAGCAAGGCAACATGAACACCATGAATATTTCTCAAACGAATAATAACCACAGATACAACTAATTAATCAAGTCCTTCAAAATATACATCTTTTATCTATAAGTTTTTCAATAAAAATCTCTAGAATATAATCCTTTTCAATAAATATATTTAGAATATACTTCCTTCAAATAAATATCTTTCCATTATAATTCTTTCAAATAAATATTTTTCGAATATAATTCTTTCAAATAAATATCTTCCGAATATATTTTTTTCAAGTAAATATCTTTCAAATAAAATTCTTTCAAGTAAATATCTTTCAAATATACTTCTTTCAAGTAAATATTTTTATAATATAATTCTTTCAGTTAAATATCTTTCTAATATAATTCTTTCAAATAAAAGTTACCATGTGACACCTCATTTAACTTTCCTGGTGTGAGAAATATATTCAGCATATCACATCAAATGGCACAGCAATACCTTTGTGCACTTGTCTCATTCTCACCTAATATATATATATGTAGATAAAGTCAATTGGCACGGTAACATCATTCGTACATTTATATCTTTCTCACCGTGCATTCATATAACAGTACCAACTAGGTGTGATAAATGCCAATAACAATAAAAGAAATAAAGTGGAGGCACACAGGAAGCAACAACGACTACAAGTCACATAGAAAACATAGGTGCACAATAACATCTCAAGATAAAGGCATGAATGTATACACAATAAAACGATATCACAATATAATGTATGTCTCTCGTCCTCGCCTGCACGGAAACACCCTTCGTGCCAAAAATATATAATAATATAAAAATAATTACACGGCATCACCCTTCGTGCTTTTACTCTCATCCTCACCTGATAATATAAATGAAATAGCACGGTATCACCCTTCGTGCTTTACACTCTCAATGGCACGGCATCACCCTTCGTGCTTTACACTCTCAAATGGCACGGCATCACCCTTCGTGCTTTACACACTCAAATGGCACGGAATCACCCTTCGTGCTTTATACTCTCAAATGACACGACATCACCCTTCGTGCTTTACACTCTTCCTTACCAAGCACATGTATATCATTAACAAGCAAGGTAGGAAGCATAAATAACATCAAGGAGAGTATTTAAACCACAACACAATACAACAATTCATATCACAATTTGCCACTGACCACAATCAAATTCCAAATATGTAGCAGAATCAATAAATTTCTCAACAAATAGCCCAAGGCTCTCCACAACGTATATAAAACCTCAAAACAATCAACAGAGGTGAAAAATACTCAGTATAGGGCAACGCCTTCATTAATCCAAATTCTTGATAATTATATTAATTCCTCAATTTAAACTTATTTAATAAATATTTGCAGATAAGAATTCCATCATGAATTTAATTCCAAAAAAAATCAAATCAACAAACACACGGAATTCACATAAAATCCAAGTGGCAATAACACCAAATTATTATATAAAATACAAACTTGACAAATAAGGAATGTGGCGTGATAATTCAAGGATTTATGCCAACAATTATCCAATTTAATACATAAAAATACTTAAAACTTTAAACCAATATAATTTGCACATATAAGCCCGAGTACGTACTCGTTACCTCGCGTACACGGCTTCCAATCACACAATTTCTACATAAGACTCAATGCCTAAGGGATAATTCCCCCACTCGAGGTTAGGCAAGATACTTATCTTTTTGAAGTTATGCCGATATTCCGAAATCGCCTTCTTGCTTGAATTGCCCTCCGGAGAGCTCAAATCTATCTAAATTAATTGTACAACTTCATTAAAATTAATCGGAAATAATTCCGGATAATAATACACCGACTTAAACATTTATTCCAAAAAGTTAAAAAAGTCAATGCGGGGCCCGCCTCTCGGAACCCGACATAATTTTCATGAAATCCGAACAACCATTCCGATACGTGTTCAACCATATCAATTTTATCAAATTTCGATAACAACACGACCTCCAAATCTTAAATTTTCATTTTTGGAAGATTTAGCTAGAATCTTAATTTCTTCCATTAAAATCCAAATTAAACGATGAATATAATCATAGATTCATGAAATATATACACTTTAGGATATATAATACTTACCCCAATCCATACGGTGAAAATCGCCTCACACATCGCTTCAATCCGAGCTCCATAGCTCCAAATATGTTAAAAATGGCTGAAACTTCGAAATATAGCTACTGCCCAGGTATTTACTCTTCGCGATTGCGGAAAATGCTTCGCGATCATGAAGCACAACTTTTCTCAGCCCAAAATTTGCCTTTCGCGATCGCGAAGAACAAGTGCCAAGCACTTTCCGACAGCCTCTAGTATAATGGTCATAACCTTTTGTACAAAACTCCAAATTTTAAATGGTTTAATTTTCTAAAACCTAGACATCAAGGGATATAATTTTCATTTGTTGCTTATCTCCCAATTCCTTATATATTTCTAGATATAAGCTTTCAAAGTTAGCCCTGTGCAATAGAGATTTCCAAACTCTTCCCATATAGCCTATTGTATATCCACCATAACTTTTTATACAAAACTCCAAATGACAAATGGTTTACCTTTCTGAAAACTAGACACAAAGGTCTACAACTTTCAATTTTGGATCATCTCCAAATTCCTTATAGATTGCGAGATATAAGATTCCAAAATCGGGTCAGTGCAACAGAGATTTCCTCTACGCGATCGCGAAAAGGCTTTTGCGATCGCGATTCACAGTGTCCAAACAGCAAAATTGCTCTTCGCGATCGCGACCGTTTGTCCGCGATCGTGATGCATATCTCTGTGGTCAAAAATCAGCAATTAAAAATGGCTTAGAAATGGTCTGAAACCACCCCGAAACTCAACCGAGCCGCTCGAGACCCCGTCCGAACATACCAACAAGTCTCAAAACATATTACGGACTTAGTCAAAACCTCAAATCACATCAAACAATGCTAAAACCATGAATCAAACCCCAATTCAAGCTTAATGAAACTAAGAAATTTTAACTTCTACATTCGACGCCGAAACCTATTAAATCAAGTCCGATTGACCTCAAATTTTGCACACAAGTCATAAATGACATAACGGACCTATGAAAATTTTCATAACTAGATTCCGACCCCGATATCAAAAAGTCAACTCGCCGGTCAAACTTCCAACTTAAACTTCATATTTTTGCCATTTCAAGCCTAATTTAACTACGGACTTCCAAATAATTTTCCGGACATACTACTAAGTCCAAAATCACCATACGAAGCTATTGGAATAATCAAAACTCTATTCCGGGGTCGTTTACTGAAAAGTCCAACTCTCGTCAACTCTTTTCATTTAAGCTTCAAAAATGAGAATTGTTCTTTTAATTTAATCTCGAAGCTTCCGAAAATCAAACTCGACCATACCCGCGGGTCATAATACATATTACGAAACTGCTCGAGACCTTAAGTCACTAAACGGGGCGTAAATTCTTAAAACGACATGTCGGGTCGTTATATTCTCCACCTCTTACACATACGTTCGTCCTCGAACGTGCCAGGAATCTTTCTGAGGACATTAAATTACTGAGTGTATTCTTACACACATACTCGCGGGTGATTCTATGTTCCGCAACTTAACATGGGTCCGACAACACCATCTCAGTTGAGATTATTTCTTTTATCCATACTTATAAACTTTAAAACCAATTTCTTACACTCCAAACATTTCCAAAAGACCTGATTTTCACATCAACGCACGGTGTTAGTCTCAACTGGCTATAGCAACTCGTGACTGCACACACATTAACTTTCTTGATAGTGTTGAAGTACTTCAAAAAATTTTCGGGGTATTACATTCTCCCCCACGTAGGATCATTCTCCCTTGAATGAGAAGTAGAGTCCGCCCTCAAACACATAACATAACTTATCTCTTCTTTCGCACGTCTCAATTCCCCAAATTTTACTAACTCCCAAATTTTTCAGAAATTTCGGCAGAGTCTCCCCTGTAAATGGGGCCTATCCACCTGCCAGAGTAATACCAAAACAACTCCTAACAATACATCCACAACCCAACAAAGGACCACAATGTATATATCAATAATACTAATCTCAGCATTATAAGCACCGCATTATTATAATGATATCAGGTCATGAAGCACATCATATGTATGCCCATCACCACATCTATGGTCTTAATAGTTGTTCATAATCGATTACAACATCGCTAATTAACCTCATATTAAACAAAACCTCGTTTCGAATTTTCACAACACTGACAGCAAAATTTGAGGCATGAAGACCTCATAACTATTTACCCGACTTAACAAGTCACATTTAACGCCGCCTGGGCACTCATCTCGTAGGCTAAAACTCAATATTTGCCTCACAATTATGGATAAATATGCACAGAAACACATAAAAGAATTATCAAATAAGCCTAACAGGCATGACTCCTTATTAATACTATAGTACAAGTTTTAATTTCACAAAGGGAGAATTTAAACACATAAACTTTCATCACAAGGATCTTGTCCTTATATAACTTCCACCATGGATTGTAGCCCAATTTAAATATTTCACATCATATAAAAATGCGAGAATCTCGTCCTCAACTCCGAATCACAAGTATTTTGCACATTGTGCCAACTAAAATTTTTAATTTCCTTTCTTTCTTTCTTTCAATAAATTTCGTAAATAATTTTTTTTCCTCAACACATAATGAACCCTCATACTGGTAGGGCATAATTCATAAAATTGAATTCAATTATTCTGAAATCACATCGAAACCCACTGTAGAGAGTAATAGAAAGTCACATTTGGACTCATAACCCACAATAATGTACAAAACAAAAAATGATACACACGGGCTAACACCATAAAATCTCCCAACAGGGATAAACACGGGAGTGGAGTACAAATTCACTAATCCACCATATGTAAGGAGCATGAAAGGAGTTCTCACCTCGATAATCGGAATCGAATCAAAATAAGAATGATGCTCCTTTTATTATAAATTAAATCATACCTGTAACTACACCATCTAGTGTATCGGCCTCAGCCAATTCATAGCAATTATATCAACGGGTCGGGCCTCCACCTCTTAGGCGCCCTCTACTCGCCTTACCTCCACCCATAACTGGCTATGCACGTGGAGTATTAACTGGAATAAAACTTGTAGCCCGAGTGTTCTGATAAAATTCACCCCTCCCAAGTCTGGGACAATTTCTCTTGATGTGTCTAGTATCACCACACTCATAACAATCCCTCTGCCGGTTTGGCTGCTTACACTGAGTTTGTGCCGGATAACTGGAATAACCATTATAGGAATCCCGTGCCGGTGGTGCATTAAAATAACTTACTGGAACACCCCGAGTATTCTAAAATTGTTTCCATGACCTTGTTGATACTGAAATGTAGAATTATTAAGGACGCGGGAATACCGCAAGTCCCAACATTATCCCATACAAATCTCAGCTCATAATCATATACAAGTTTTGGAGAACCTTTCAATACTACATAAATACATCTCAGGCCAAAACTCATATAACACATGACCCTGCAATCTGATCGTTGATAGTGGACTCCCTCACTTGGCGCGAAGCCATAGGACACATTCCGATGATCCACAATACTAACCTTCATCGCTCGTAGGACACCGGTCATAAGAAACCTCAAGCCATTTATTTGGCGCATGTCATCCTCGTGACAGTTAAACTCGCTTCCTCCAGTGCCTTGGTTGCGTATGTATTCTTCGCTAAATAGAAATCCCATACGAACTACATAGTCTCTAATACCACCAACTATTTTTGATCTACATCCACTTCGTGACCCTACCACAATTGTGATTATTGGGCAATAAATTAAACCTTCTTTATATCATACTTATCAACCAGATGTCAGAACCTGTTGCACCCCAATGTGCACAACTGAATGCTCTCTCAATACTTCCGCATCCTCGATCTAGACGACACGTTGTAATAATTGTTGAGCAACCCTGGCTCCCTTATAACCCCTCTGTAGTATCACGAACCGTTGGCGCATAGTTGATACCGAGTGCGCAATTTCATACATGAGTGGATGCAAAAGAACATAAGATATATGCTTCAAGCTGAATAAATGTCGCACGATAAGGAATGAAAGAAGTGAAAATTTTTCCTACTAGCTCTGTAGCCTCTCAAAGATAAGTACAGACGTCTCCGTACCGATCCGCAAGACTCTACTAAACTAGTTCGTGACTCGTAGAACCTATGAACCTAGAGCTCTGATACCAACTTGTCACAACCCAAAAATTTCACCGCAGGCGTCGTGATGACACTTAGTCTCTAAGACTAAGTAAGCCGATTATAATCATAATTCAAGCTATTTTTTTTATAAAGATATAATTTAATACATGTGTCAAAACCAACAACGGAAATAATTTTAAAAACCTTCCAAGACTGGTAATACTGAGTCACGAACTCTAACTGAATACATGGAATTATCTCAAGGATCGAATATACAGTACTGATCGAATAAGAAATTAACAATACAATAAAATGGAAAGACTCCAAGAGACTGCGATGACCAAGCAGTCCTACCTTGAATCCTTGCGATCATACTCTAATCTCTGTCCGAATCTGATATCTTCAATACGTGGCCATGCACAAAAATGTGCAGAAGTGTAGTATGAGTACACCATGGTCGGTACCCAGTAAGTATCAAGACTAACCTCAGTGGAGTAGTGACGAGGTACAATCAAGATACTCACTAGTTAAATAATCTGTGCAATATAGAAAATAATAGAAAACAAATAGCAGTGATATTAACACCAATCAACTAGTGATTTAAACATCAAGGCAACAGGAACACCATAAATATTACTCAAACGAATAATAACCACAGGTACAACCAATTAATCAAGTCCTTCAAAATATACATCTTTTATCTATAAGTTTTTCAATAAAAGTCTCTAGAATATAATCCTTTTCAATAAATATATTTTGAATATACTTCCTTCAAATAAATATCTTTCCATTATAATTCTTTCAAATAAATATCTTTCAAATATAATTCTTTCAAATAAATATCTTCCGAATATAATTTTTTCAAGTAAATATCTTTCAAATAAAAAACTTTCAAGTAAATATCTTTCAAATATACTTCTTTCAAGTAAATATCTTTATAATATAATTCTTTCAAATAAATATCTTTCTAATATAATTTTTTCAAATAAAAGTCACCATGTGACACCTCATTTAACTTTTCTGGTGTGATGTGACACCTCATTTAACTTTCCTGGCGTGAGAAGTATATTCAGCGTATCACATCAAATGGCACGGCAATACGATCATGCACTTGTCTCATTCTCACATAATATATATATATGTAGATCAAATCAATTGGCACGGTAACACCCTTCGTGCATTTATATCTTTCTCACCGTGCATACATATAACAGTACCAACTAGGTGGGAGAAATGCCAATAACAATAAAAGAAATAAAGTGGAGGCACACACGAAGCAACAACGACTACAAGTCACATAGAAAAGATAGGTGCACAATAACATCTCAAGATAAAGGCATGAATGTATACACAACAAAACGATATCACAATATAATGTATGTCTCTCGTCCTCGCCTGCACGGAAATACCCTCCGTGCCATGAATATATGATAATATAAAAATAATTGCACGGCATCACCCTTCGTGCTTTTACTCTCATTCTCACCTGATAATATAAATGAAATAGCACGGTATCACCCTTCGTGCTTTACACTCTCAATGGCACGGCATCACCCTTCGTGCTTTACACTCTCAAATGGCACGACATCACCCTTCGTGCTTTACACTCTCAAATGGCACGGCATCACCCTTCGTGCTTTACACTCTCAAATGACACGATATCACCCTTCGTGCTTTACACTCTTCCTTACCAAGCACATGTATATCATTAACAAGCAAGGTAGGAAGCATAAATAACATTAAGGAGAGTGTTTAAACCACAACACAATACAATAATTCATATCACAATTTGCCACTGACCACAACCAAATTCCAAATATATAGCAGAATTAATAAATTTCTCAACAAATAGCCCAAGACTCCACACAACGTATATAAAACCTCAAAACAATCAATAAAGGTGAAAAATACTCAGTATAGGGCAACGCCTTCATTAATCCAAATTCTTGATAATTATATTAATTCCTCAATTTAAACTTATTTAATAAATATTTGTAGATAAGAATTCCATCATGAATTTAATTCCAAAAAAAATATTAAATCAACAAACACACGGAATTCACATAAAATCCAAGTGACAATAATACCAAATTATTATATAAAATACAAACTTGACAAATAAAGAGTGTGGCGTGATAATTCAAGGATTTACTAATGCCAACAATTATCTAATTTAATACATAAAAATGCCTAAAACTTTAAACCAATACAATTTGCACATATAAGCCCGAGTACATACTCGTCACCTTGTGTACACGGCTTCCAATCGCACAATTTTCACATAAGACTCAATGCCTAAGGGGTAATTCCCCCACTCAAGGTTAGGCAGGATACTTACCTTTTTGAAGTTATGCTGATATTCCGAAATCGCCTTCTTGCTTGAATTGACCTCCAGACAACTCAAATCTATCCAAATTAATTGTACAACTTCATTAAAATTAATCGGAAATAATTCCGAATAATAATACACCGACTTAAAAATTTATTCCAAAAAGTCAACGCGGGGCCCGCCTCTCGGAACCCGACATAGTTTTCATGAAATCCGAACTCCCATTTCGATATGAGTTCAACCATATTAATTTTATCAAATTCCGATAACAACTTGACCTCCAAATCTTAATTTTTTATTTTTGGAAGATTTAGCCAAAATCTTGATTTCTTCCATTAAAATCCGCATTAAAATCAGCCCAAGATTTGCCTTTTGCGATCGCGGAAAATGCTTCGCGATCGCGAAGAACAAGTGCCCAGCACTTCCAGACAACCTCTAGCATAATGGTCATAACCTTTTGTACAAAACTCCAAATTTCAAATGATTTAACTTTCTGTAAACTAGATACCAAGGGATGTAACTTTTATTTGTTGGTCATCTCCCATTTCCTTATAGATTGCTAGATATAGGCTTCCAAAGTTAGTCCTGTGCAACAGAGATTTCCAAACTTTTCCCAGACAGCCTATAGTATATCTACCATAACATTTTGTACAAAACTTCAAATGACATATGGTTTACCTTTCTGAATACTAGAACAAAGGGCTACAACTTTCATTTTTGCATCATCTCTAAATTCCTTATAAATTACGAGATATAAGCTTCTAAAGTCGGGTTAGTGCAACAGAGATTTCCTCTACGCGATCGCGAAAAGGCTTCCGCGATCGCGATTCAAAGTGTCCAAACAGCAAAATTGCTCTTCGCGATCGTGACCGTTTGTCCGCGATCGTGATGCATACCTCTGTGGCCAAAAATCAGCAACTTAAAATGGCCTAGAAATGGTCCGAAACAACCCCAAAACTCACCCGAGCCACTCGGGACCCCGTCTGAACATACCAACAAGTCTCAAAATATATTACGGACTTAGTCGAAACCTCAAATCACATCAAACAATGTTAAAACTACGAATCATACCCCAATTAAAGCTTAATGAAACTAAGAAATTTTAACTTCTACATTCGACGCCGAAACCTATCAAATCAAGTCCGATTGATCTCAAAGTTTGCACACAAGTCATAAATGATATAACGGACCTATGGAATTTTTCAGAACTGGATTCCGACCCCGATATCAAAAAGTCAACTCCCCGGTCAAACTTCCAACTTAAACTTCATATTTTTGCCATTTCAAGCCTAATTTAACTACGGGCTTCTAAATAATTTTCTGGACACACTCCTAAGTCCAAAATCACCATACGAAGCTATTGGAATAATCAAAACTCTATTCCGGGGTCGTTTATTCAAAAGTCCAACTTTGGTCAACTCTTTTCATTTAAGCTTCAAAAATGAGAATTGTTCTTTCAATTTAATCCCGAATCTTCCGAAAATTAAATTCGACCACACCCATGGGTCATAATACATATTACGAAGCTGCTCGAGATCTTAAGTCACTGAACGGGGCATAAATTCTTAAAACGACAAGTCGGGTCGTTACAATAATGCATCGCCTTTACAACGACCATATTCCCGTTGGAAAGCCTCTTGAAACGAGGCTTTTCGCAGAATTTACAACTTTCTAAATTTGCATTATCTTTATAATATAACATGCAACCATCTTCACAACAATCAATTCTCATCGACGAAAGTCCTAACTTAGAAACCAATCTCTTTGCCTTATAGAAATCACTAGGTAAGTTGATATTTGGGTCAACTAGTTCACTCATAAGGTCAATAAAAGAGTCCATGGCCGCTTAAGAAATATTCCAATCAGATTTGATACTTAGTAATCTAACTGTAACAGACAGCTCAGAGTGCGGACTTCCTTCACGTAGTGGACGACTAGCTTCCTCTAGCTATTCATAAAAATATTTTGCATCATCATTAGGAGTTTGTTCAATATTTTCATTGGGCTCACCCCCGGAGTGCATCCCAAAAGCATCCGCAACTATATCCTGAATTCTAGAATCATGATTTCTATTCTCCATCGACCTATTACTTTAACCAACAACCATGTTATGAAATATTCCACGACTACCATCGACCTTTCCCTGATTAGTCCATACAAAGTAATTTTCTATAAACCCCTTCCTATAAAGATGAAGCTTAACTTCCTCCGGTTTTTTATACTTCACACAATTGCACTTGACAAAAGGGAACCTAATTACTCCTTCAATTTGGTATGATGAAAGTGACATTGCATGTTTAATAAAGTCATCAACCCCTTCTACAAAATCCTCCCGCATTCCCCGCCGATTAGGATAATTCCTATTGTACATCCAAGTACGATGTTCCATCTATACAAATAAAAACAATTGAGATATTTCCATAAGTATTACAACTACTTAATTTATTCTACAATATTAAATTAATTAAATCATTTTTAGTTAATTAAGATAATTAATTTTTAATAATTACACCCAAAAGGTTCAACAATTATCCCTAAAAGTTCAATTCACATCCAAAAAGTTCAACCATTACCCCTAAAAGTTCAATTCATATCCTAAAAGTTCAACCCATACACTAAACAATTGAATTAATACCCTAAATAATTCAATTAACCTCACACAACATAAGCTCTATCCGAAAAGTTCAACACTTACCCCTAAAAATTTAATTCATACCCTAAAAGTTCAATTCACAAGAACAAATCCTAAAAACACAATTCAATTCAAAGCTAAACATTCAATTCCTAACAAAACTACTCAGGTCAATACAAACTTAAACATTGAATTTACACCCTAGGTAATCAATTCAATTCAATTCAATTTTAACATGACCTAAACCCTAGATTTCAATAAAATTCAAATTTAAACAATCAATTTAAACAATAATTAACTAATTCATAATGAAATAACAAAATATTAAAATTATACAAACAATGTAAGTTCAAATCGAAACATGGAATTTTTAGGAGGTGGAGGGGGAGAGGAAGTGGTGGCAGTGGAGGCCGTAGCAACGGGCAGCGGCGGGGGGCAGTGGCGATGTGGGGTGGGGAATGGGATTTCTGTGAGGGAAATAGAGAAGGAGGGGGGAAGGGTATTGTGTGTGTGTGAGGGAGAAGAGAGTGGAGAGTTAGAAAATTTTGAGAAAAGAGTAAGAGAAATGAGGGGAAAATCCCGTATTTGGGCTCTGCAATTAGAATTACCGACTAACGTTAGTCGGTAAAGTCGGTCGGTACACTAAGTGACCACGCGTTGACTGTGTTTGACCATTAACCGACCAACTTTGGTCGGTTATTTAAAAAAAAAAAACTAAGATATTTTTTTTTTGTTTTTATTTCTTAAAATATTATAAACTATAAAATATTATTATAAACTATAAGCATTTATTTTATTCACATATATATTTACTATACATAATTATAAAATATAAGCATAATCTTTATAAATAATTATATTAACTAATTACTTTTAATAAATTATAAGCATATATTTTTTTCACACATATATATATAATTAATCAATCATAATAAAAAAAAAATAAAGGTATATATATGAGACGTCTATTTTATTCGAACTCCACATTTCATCTTATATATTCATTCGTTTTATAACTAATTACAAATCACATAGATTAATAAATACCGGTCAAGACGTTTTACCTTTTGTATTCATCTATCTAAATTAATTTTCTAAGTTATAATTAAGTATATGAGTAATTTCACACACACAAACACACACACACACACACACACATTATATTGTAATTGATGATCAATCACATACATTACTACGTACGAAAACTTTATCAATTGATGAATTGATAAACCAATATTATTCTGTTTTAAATATGTTTAGTCGATTGTTATATTATTAACTCGTTTATTTAATGCTAATAACATTTTTCGTTTCTTTAATTTGTGATCCATATATACATGTCAAAGATGTTTAGTATTAATTCTTCTATATTTCATTCATCCATCACTAATTTTGCATGACATAGATTAATCGATATAGGTCAAGACGTTTTGTTTTTAATATTCATCGATGCATCTAAGTAAGTTATAAGTCGATGAATCAATTTACAAATTGATATATTTGATGATCAATTATATATACTAATTAGATTATTTTTTCTTCACTAGTCTATCCCCAAAAGAACCCGACCCTGTGGCCTAGCGCTTCGTGTTCTTAGATGCGGCTATACCTATATATATATATATACATATATATATACACACACTTTGTTGTACTACTTTAACTATATATAGCTTGTTATAGTATATGTTAGTGTATTCATTATTTGTATTACAAAATAAAGTGTTAACGGATTATATTTATATTATTTAGATAGTAAATATTAATGTGATTCAAAAGTTTGACCATGTTTGACCTATTAACTCGTTTACTTAATGCTAATAACTTATTTTGTTTCCTTAATTTGTGATCCATATATACATGTCAAAGATGTTTAGTATTAATTCTTCTATATTTCATTCATTCATCACTAATAATGCATGATATAGATTAATCGATATAGGTCGAGACGTTTCCGACCGATATTGGCTCGGTAATCAAAAAGGTGCTTTGACTAAGCAAGTCTAACCATTGCGGTCCAATGTTTGACCAATATACCGACCAATTTCGGTCGGTATGTAATTTAAAAAAAATATAAAATATTTTTTTGGAAGTTTCCGTCCGTTTTGGACGATTTTTTGGTTGCTTTTGTTGATCGACCAACGTTGGTCGGTATCGCTTGATCGGTTTTTTCCGAATTTCTAGTAGTGAATTAGCTGCATATATTACTGGGGTATTATCACTTTTAGTTCGCGCCAGAAACTATTTACATGTGGTAACTGAAAAAGTGTATAAAACCTGTATAATTTTTGTATATAACATAACAGAATGTGTATATATATGTATTATATACAAATTTAATACATTTTTTCGGCTATTATTTTTACAGCGGCTATACAATGTCATTTTTCCTATATTACTCCTATACAGTAAGATAGAGCGACAAGTGAAAAATTAGGCCTAATTAAAGTTATTAAAGTTTTCCTCAACATTCGAAAAAGAATTTAACTAGCGCATAACGATTTAACATCACTCCTTTTACTATAAGATACATTTAAGTGGTTAAAAATTAGGCATAATTAGCAATAACTTCCTTTTGTCATATAGAAGATAATACATGTAATTATGTACTACTAGTTACACGGAACCACAACTCTACTTTATTTAAAAAAAAAAAATTTAAAAATAGCTACGTTGTTTCCTGAAACGAAAAGAAAAAGAAGTTTATTAGTACAACGAATCACATGAAGAAATGTTGTCAAAATGGAATGGCATAGCCATTTTTACGGGTGGTTATTAAAAAATAGTAAGTATTTGCAAAGTTATTGAAAAGTATCCGGACAAAAGTCTAGCTATGGCTTTGTAATGACTTCTCTTGGTGATTAATACAAAGTTATTTACCACATATTTGACCAAAATAATGTTGATGAGATTATGATAATGCAAATTCCACTAAAAGATAGTATTTCACCAAAATATTCTCTTACTAATTTTAAAATGTACCAAGAAGATACTGAATGAAAATTAACCGCTTCTACCACTTCACTATAAGTATTCAAAAAGCATTTGCCGATGGAACTCACTCTTTATTGCTACTAATTTTTAACTACTAGCTTGTCATTAGCTTGAAGTGTAGTGATCCCAAATGGGAATCTAATGATTTCTTCTTCACCAACAAGACCCAAGAGATTCTTTTACAAATGTTGACCATACCAATCTCATAAACTAAACTGGTGAATGCACGCTTGATATGCGAACACTAAAGAGAGAACCATGGCTAGTTTGCGCTTAGTCCAAAACAAAAAAGAAAAATCAATTTAACACATAATCCACAAGTGGAACTATGAAAGTTTAGTTCTCTTTATGCTAAATCACGAAAATCCTTAGCAAAATGTCATTCATCTTTTTTAGCCTTTTAAAATATAGTTCATACTGGATAAAATAGTCATTAGATTATTTTTCTAATATTTAGGAATAGTTAGCGAAATGTCGTTCGCCTTTTTTTTACCCTTTAAAAACAGATTTTACATTGGTCAAAATTATCATTTAATTATTCTTCCTACAATTTAGGAGTTTAAAATTAATTAAATTATGGCCATTAAATATTTATTTATTTAAACATTGTAGAAATTTCTAATATTTGGGAGTTTAAAATCGATTTTATTTTTTCTTATATAAATTCTTCCTTATTTGAACTTCATAACACAACTATATTTTTAACAGATTTGAACTGGTTTGTAACGACTCGACCGGTCGTTTTGAGCATTTTCATCCCATTCAGCTATTTGAAGTCTTGAGTAGCATCGTTTTATGTATTATGACTTATGTGAATCGCCGGATTTGATTTTCAGGTTATTCGGAATCGATTTGGAAGGATGAATTTTATTGTCGAAGCTTTAAATTGGAAGAGTTGACCAAGTTTGACTTTTTGTGAATTTGACCCCGGAACAGAGTTTTGATGGTTCCGACAGGTCTGGGTGGTGATTTTGGACTCGGGCGTATACCCAGATTCGCATTTGGGTGTTTCTAGAAGGTTTCGGCACAAATTGGCGAAAGTTGAAAATTTGAAGGTTTGAAAAATTCATAAGTTGGACCGAAAGTTGACTTTGAAGATATCAGATTCAGATTACGGTTTCGGGAATTGGAATAGCTTCGTTATGTTATTCGTGACTTGTGTGCAAAATTTAGATTCATTCCGGGTTGGTTTCCTATGTTTTGGCACGAGTTATGGAAATTTAAAAGTTTATTAAGTTCGATTTGAGGTGCGATTCGTCGTTTTGATATTGTTATATGTGATTTGAGGCCTCGAATAGGTCCATGTTGTGTTATGGGACTTGTTGGTATGTTCGGACGGGGTCCCGAGGGGCTCGGATGAACTTCGGACGTAGTTCGGATCATTTCAAATGGCTTTGAATTGCTGGTTTTTCTGCTGTTATCTGTTGCTTTTGGCGTTATTCGCGATCGCGAAGGTGTTTCTGCGATCGCGAAAGGTGTTTGGTCAGTGGAGCTATTTTTTCTTCGCGTTCGCGCTTATGAGGTCGCGTTCGGACTGGGTTGAATATTTTTTTCTTTGCGTCCATGTCCATTGCTATGCGTTCGTGTAGTGTTGCGGTTTGGCAGCTGGGAGTTGGAGAATTCTTCAACGCGATCGCAAAAGGTGAGTCGCGTTTGTGAAACTTTGCATCAGTGGTCATCACGTTCGCGTGAGGTGTATCACGAACGCGTAGTGCTTTTGGTGGCAAAGCATTTTTGTTCATCGCGAACACGATGTACTTCCCGCATTCGCGTAAAAGGATGCCTGGGAAGAAGTATAAAGTACTCTATTTCGGGGATTTCGTCCATTTTTGCATTTTTGGAGCTATGGAGCTCGGATTGAGGCGATTCTTGAGGCAATTTTCACCATGTGAACTGGGTTAAGTGCTCTCTACTCATTTGTGATTTTATATCATGAATCTTTCAAAACATTCATACTCGAGACTGCACGTCACATCAAAACAAAAATCAAGCACCCAATGGTCCTTTCATTTACATATCAAGGAAACACTTCTCGTCACATTCAAATCGTCTTAACACATCCCGCAGTTACATCATACTCATCACAAAGCCATTCCACCGCTCATCGAGCCACAAATTTCACTCATAGAGACATTACCGGACATATGAGTCCAAATGTACAGGTTACAATTGAAGCTACCGAGCTTAAGCTGCGGTCTAACCATGGCCTCAAGTCCTCCAGACTGGCCCATCGCCGAAACACATAATACACATCTCGAACCTCGTTCATAGAATCACAAGCCGGCAATGCACAGTTGATATCGAGCACTCACATGCGCATACGAATGCATGGAAGGAATTCAAAGGGTTACGCTTCAAGCTGAATCAATATCGCACGATAAGGAATGAAATATGGGAAGTATATCCTAAATATCTTGTAGTCTCTCGAAGATAGGTATGGACGTCATCATACCGATCCGCAAGACTCTACTAGACACTTGCTCATGACTTGTAAAACCTATGAACCTAGAGCTCTGATACCACCTTGTCACGACCCAAAATCCATCTAGTCGTGATGACACCTAGCCCAACCTACTAGGTAAGCCAATTAATCACTAAACAATTCCACTCATCATGATCAACCACTCGGTACTGTATATAGCCCATACGGCCCAAGGAAATCCATCCCGGAACATATACAACACTGACTATAAGTCACCTAGAGATGGATTTCCCTGGACATGGATTTGTCCAAAGTATTTACTACCTGGAGATGGATTTCTCCACAGGGTTGGATTGCCTTTTTTCCTCGGTACTGGGTGACTTATAGTAAGTGTTGTATATGTTTCGGGATGGATTTCCCTAGGCCGTATGGGCCATATACAGTACCGAGTTGTTGATCATGATGGGTGGAAAGTGAGAAGCAGTGAGATTGAGTACTCTGAGAGTGTGAGTACATGCGTTCATCTCTGAGATACATTGCATTGACATGCACACATGGCATACATGCATAGAGATGTATTTTCCTCATGCTGTACGGTATCACATCATACATGATTTCTCACACATGTTGATAGATGGGCATAGTGATGCATTTGTTTCTCACTGCATAGTGATGGGCATAGCGGTGGACCCGACCTTTGATACAAGATCGTCACTACTTTCAACCTAAGGTTAGGTTTGTTTCTTATTGAGTACATGGGGTCAGTTGTACTCATACTACACTTCTTCACCTTGCGTGCAGATATTGACTGTTGACGTTGTTGTGATCGACGGGAGCCGGAATTGAAGATGTACCTGTGTCCCGGTTGTAGCTGCCTCTTGTTCATGGTAGCCTTAGATTCATAAAACTCTGTTTATGTACTTTTCAAACAGATGATGTATTTATTTCGTACCAGTTTTGCAAACTCTATTCTTAGAAGCTCATGATTTGTACCACTAGTTCTTGGGGAATGTATAATATTAGGATCTTTATTTACTTAAATTGTTTTAATAATTATTATTGGAATTGGTTAGTGGTTAATTGGCTTACCTAGCGAGTTGGGTTAGATGCCATCACGACTAGACGGATTTTGGGTCGTGACAACTTACTTGAGGGTATGAAACCCCAAATTACATGTTATGTGATTAGTGTTGAGGTGACGTACATACTAGATGACGGGCGTGTGGGCGTGCACCATATAAGTTGTGACTCCGTTATTTCCGTTGTACTGTGTAGTTACCTGATCTTATCTGTAACCATGAAATCTCTACGTACTAAAGTAATTGAGCTATCAATCATGCTAGAGATCATGTTTAGGCTATATGCTGGTACTGTTGGGACCCATAATGGTCGTTTCTTGATTTTGACTTTTTGATTTCATTGAAATTTCGTACTCAATCATATTCATTCATTACATATCATATCTCAGTCTCTATTGTTATTTATTGATATATCATATCATCATTTTCGAGCTAGTTTCATGACGTTGTGAGACTATGTGAGAGAGACTAGAGAGATTGATGACTGAGTGATGCCGATGGCCTGTTTGTGAGGATATTGATACTATAGCACCTGAGTTGTCCGTGCAGATCCAAATATTGATACTATAGTGCGTGAGTTATCCGTGCAGTATGTGAGTTGTCTGTACAGATCCAGATATTGATACTATAGCACGTGAGTTATCCGTGCAACACGTGAGTTATCCGTGCGGATCTGGATATTGATATTATAGCACGTGAGTTATCCGTGCAGCACGTGAGTTGTCCGTGCGGATTATAGCGCTTGGGCTATAGGAGCCTCTCCACAGTCTGTTCACCCCAGCGAGCGCAATTTCTAGCATTATTATGTTTAGGCTAAATCTGCCCTGATCAGTACTGAGTGAATGAGTGTGTCGAGTGATTGAGCGTGATGAGTGAAAAGTATGAGACAGTGAGATTGAGTACTCTGAGAGTGTGAGTACATGAGTTCATCACTGAGATAACTACATTTGACATGCATACTTGAGATATATGCATAGAGATGCATTTCCTTATGCTACATGGTTTTGGGTGACATTCATGATTTCACTTGTATATTGACATGTAGGCATAAAGATATATTTTTTCCTCATGATATTTGAAAATGAAACATCTTATGTATTGTTGAAAGGTTTTTGGGAAAAATCACAGTTTTCAAACTTACTCATATTTTCGATGATTTTTGTAAAGGAGTTGGGGTTTCACTAATATACTTGAAAAGCGGATCTATTGTCGAAAAACTATGAAAACGCTGAGCATTGTATCTCTGAGTTACTTCTTTTATTATTTGCTTTACGTTGTTATGAACTATTGTTGGTTATTGGTGTTGGACCCGACCTTTGTTCCATCTCGTCACTACTTTCAACCTAAGGTTAGATTTGTTACTTATTGAGTACAGGGGATCGGTTGTACTCATACTATACTTCTGCACCTTGCGTGTAGATGTTGACTGATGATGTTGCTGTGTTCGACGGGAGCTGGACTTGAAGACGTGTCTGCGTTCCGGTTGCAGCTGCCTCTTCTTCATGGTAGCCTTAGATTCATAAAACTCTGTTTATGTACTTTTCGGTCAGATGGTGTATTTATTTCATCCCAGCTTTGTATATTCTAATATTAGAAGCTCATGATTTGTACTACCAATCCTTGGGAAATATATAAGATTCAGATGTTCTCTTTCAATTAATTATCTTATTAATATTATTGGAATTGGATAGTTATTAGTGGGCTTACCTAGCGGGTTGGGTTAGGTGCTATCACGACTAGTTAGATTTGGGATCGTGACAGATTTGTATCAGAGCTCTAGGTTCATAGGTTCTACAAGTCATGAGCAATTGTCTAGTAGAGTCTTGCGGATCGGTATGATGACGTCCATACTTATCTTCGAGAGGCTACAAGGCATTTAGGATAAAATTCCCATCTTTCTTTCCTTATCGTGCGTATTGATTCAGTTTTAAGCGTAACTCTTTGAATTCTTTCAACGCATTCGTATGTGCATGTGAGCGCTCAGTATCAGCTATGTATCGATGGCTTGTGATTCCATGGACGAAGTGCGAGATGTGATTTCGGTGTGCTGATGATAGGCCAATCTGGAGGACTTGAGGCCGAATTTTGACTGTAGCTTGAGCATGAGGATTTCGGTTGTGCGAGCACGTGCTTTTAGACTTATACGTCCGATAGTATTCCTATGAGCAGAATTCGTGGCTCGATGAGTGGCTGGATAGCTACGCGATGGGTATGATGTGACTGCGAGATGTGTTCATATGGTTTGAGTGTGACGAGAAGAGTTTGCTTGAGATGTAGAAATGACTATTGGGTGCTTAATTTCTGTCTTGATGTGACGTATTGTCTCGAGTTATGAGTGTATTGGAATATTTTCCAAGATTGTCTAATTGTGGAACGATGTAGATTTTAAGGTCATGTTATGAGTTCAGACTCAAGAAGATTAAGTGATGGCATAGTAGTTATGGTTGTGGAAGGGTAAAAAGAGATGTCTGTTTGAGGAAAAGCATGTGGGTTATCTCCTGCGGGGTGTCATGAGTTTGCGTGACCCCTATGTTATATTTGTAGAGAGTTCTCCTTTACCAGTGAATTATATGTGTTGCTATTGAGTTTAGACCGCTTGTGGAAGTTGGCTTAACTGTCACGAGGATGAATGCGAGATTTACAGATGATTTGAGGTATTAGATGGTTTGTGTTACATGAGCTTATGAAGGATTTAGTTGAATCTCACTATGGTATTATAGCAGTAATGGGGTATAGTTATTGTAAGTTATCAGATGTTTTATTCCATGGCTTTGAGCCAAGTGGGAAGTCTGCTACCGACGAGTTGATTGCATGGTTACGTGTTGTATTGGTTTCGGTTGAGGTATACTGGTGAATTAGTTATGACTTGCAGAGGTTGAGATCGAGGATGACTCAAGTAAAGGAATTTCTGGATATGGCTGGTGTTACACTCTATGGGTATAGGTGAATCATTGAATGATTGAGTTGTTATTCGTAAAGGAGGTAGTGTGCATGAAGTTAGGTTCACTCGGTTGCTTAGAGATGTGGATTACTTCTTTGGGTGTTGTCGTGCTAAAGGGTCACATGACGTTCGGCCATTTGGGCGGTGCAATTAAGATTGAGTAGAGTAGATGACTCTCGAGAATGGTTCTAATGGATTCAAGATTTATGTATAGCAATTGAGAATTTTTCGGATTTGTATATGGCTAGAATTTGAGATTTAAGTTGGATGGTGTCGAGACTTATGGCATTTCTATAACATTGTGGATTATACACTTCAGTATGAAGGAGGTTAAGGAAAAAAATTTGGGTTCGCAGAAGGTCTCTTCAGAGTGGGTATCTTGGTTGTGGTACTTCTGGGGTGCTTGAGAGAGAATTTAACGGTTTATGCGCCTTAGGGCGATGTGGTTTTATGCTAGAGTTCGTGGGGTGAGTCTTGGTTAGGGATGGTGTTCTAGCAAGGAGAAGTATCAATTTGAAGACAATTTGAAAGGAACTTGGAGAAATAGGACAGCTTGGTAGTAGGTCGGATCAGCATTGTAATGGATATGATCGGTTCTTTGGGTACCTATGATGTGGTGAGTTTCTACAGGTGCTTTGTGGCAATAATTTTGGGTTTGGCGACCTGCGCGGCTTGGTTGAGTTAGAGATACTAAGTTCTGATAGCTTGGTTATGTGCAAATGGATTCTAAAGAGTTCTCGATAATTTCTATCACGGTTCGAGGTGGATATTTCCTGCTAACATGAGGAACATGTTGCATATTGGGATTTTCTCTTGGATGAGATCAAGTGAAAGGTTTGTGACTGATCGGGTATGTTTTCTGCTGGCTACCTAGAGTTGATCATGAGATTCTGGTTCTTTTCATATGATAGCATGATAGATGCGGCGTGTTGTGTAGGATCGAGATTTATATGTGCAAGGTCACAGTTCAGTTTTGAAGGGAAAGTCATGAATTCATAGGCAGCATGAACGGTTTCAGATGACTAGGTGAATAATATTACTACTTGGTATTGCTTGAGGAGGGTGCGCATTTCAGAAGGCGCATTGTGTTTTGACTTACAGATGCTTCATTGGTATTGTAGTGCTTGCCGGGTTGATCTACCGTTGATATTCGGATTTGTGCTATGTGGTACTGAAGAACTATAGAAGTATTCCTCGTGGGATGATCGTGTATGAGAGATGTGTTAGGCATTCGTGCGGTAGAGTTAGGATCAGATATGGTTATTAGTGTGTTCTATGGATTTAGAGATTGGGAGTTCTCAAGAGCAGATTGTTTCATGGTTACGGACTGTGAAGATGTGGCCAAGGCTAGACAGATGATAGTATGTCTTATGATTCAGTCATTGTGGACTTTCGGAGGGTTATTTGTCTATTGTGGGTGGCCAGAGCTGATTTGGGGTCCATTGGTAGGCCCAATAAGGATGTTTGTTCTACACTGGGTCAGAGTGGTTGACTCAGTATTGCCATTGTGAGGGATGTTCCATTCGGTTAGTATTGAGCTTATTCGTGTTCTGATATGTTCTATGAGTTACCCTTCTATGCTATGTGGGGTTGTGATTAGTTGGTTATATGCACACATGGTGCGGTTCTATTGGGGCCTTATAGCGGAATTGGAGCGAGATGGGTATTTGGTGATGCATGATTGATTGCGCATTGGTTATGTTATTTCGGGTTTGTATGGCATTTTGTCATTTGATTCTCCGTGGTTATGGTCATGCACATTGGGTACTTGATGTCGAGTTGTGCGTGGTTATTGATTTTGAGCAAAGTGACTTGAGGTATTTCATATGGACTAGTATTTGGATGGGGTCACGCATTGCAGCAGAGTTATGTTGAGATGATCCTTTGTGTTAGATTCGTGTGTTATGGTTCTACGGTATGTGATGGGCTTTTAGTATTGCGTTGTGGCGGTATTTGTTGAGCTTGCGGGACGGTTCTCTCGTTTGAGTCATTTTTCATGTTTGAGTACATTTGAATTATTGCGTATGGGTGCATGGATTGCACGGTTTGTGGCTTTGGGTGGTATTGGTATTGCATGTCAGTAGAGTAGTTGGTATTTGATAAGATGAAGTCATTGGATCTAGGATGGGTGCTATCGGATTGGATTGCGATATATTTGGAAGGATAATATCGGAAGTCAGCTTAAAAATTGGCTATAGATCTTGTCGGAGGAGGGGGAGTTCCATGACTTGTTGATCTGATGAATGGTTATGAGTTTTCGCGTGTTTCTTTCATCATCGGCAATGTACGAAGGTTTTAGAACGAGGCTTTGTTTGATATGAGGTTTATTACCGGTATTGGGTTGTTTTAAGCAGCTACGGTGATTAGAAGTTTTGTTATGAGTATGTGAGTTATGTGGTATATCATGTGATTGTGTCTTGGGTTACAATTATGGCTCAATGTAGCTTGTTCAGACTTATACAGTGTATAGATGCGAGATTTGGGTTTTATGGGAAATTCCGGATGTTGGAAAATTGGATTCTAAGGTATATGGGCTAAGATTGAATTAATGATCTTCAGTATGTTGTGTTGTTAGGCCTATATGGGATAGGGTAACATGGGATCACCCGCGGGTATGTGCGCGGTAAGGTTACACAATGGTTTGATGGCTTTGGGAACAACTCTTGGCACGTTCGAGGACGAACGTATGTTTAAGTGGGGGAGGATGTAACGACCCGACCGGTCGTTTTGAGCATTTTCATCCCGTTCGGCTATTTGAAGTCTTGAGTAGCATCGTTTTATGTATTATGACTCATGTGAATCGCCGGTTTTGGTTTTCAGGTTATTCGGAATCGATTTGGAAGGATGAATTTCATTGTTGAAGCTTTAAATTGGATGAGTTGACCAAGTTTGACGTTTTATGAATTTGACCCCGGAACGGAGTTTTGATAGTTCTGACAGGTCCGGATAGCGATTTTGGACTCGGGCGTATGCCCGGATGCGCATTTGGGTTTTTCTAGAAGGTTTCGGCACAAATTAGCGAAAGTTAAAAATTTGAAAGTTTGGAAAGTTCATAAGTTGAACCGGAAGTTGACTTCGAGGATATCAGACTTAGATTGTGGTTTCGGGAATTGGAATAACTTCGTTATGTTATTCGAGACTTGTGTGCAAAATTTGGGTTCATTCCGGGTTGGTTTGCTATGTTTCGGTAAGAGTTATGGGAATTTAAAAGTTCAAAGTTTATTAAGTTCAATTTGAGGTGCGATTCGTCGTTTTGATATTGTTATGTGTGATTTGAGTCCTCAAGTAGGTCCGTGTTGTGTTATGAGACTTGTTGGTATGTTCGGACGGGGTCCCAAAGGGCTGGGGTGAATTTCGGACATAGTTCAGATCATTTCAAATGGCTTTGCATTGCTGGTTTTTTTGTTGTTACCTGTTGCTTCTGGCATTCTTCGCGATCACGAAGGTGTGGCCGCAATCCCGAAAGGTGTTTAGTTAGTGGAGCTATTTGTTCTTCGCGTTCGCGCTTCTGAGGTCGCGTTCGCACTGAGTTGAAGATTTTTGTCTTCGTGTCCGCGTCCATTTCTATGCGTTCGTATAGTGTTGCGGTTTGGCAGCTGGGAGTTAGAGAATTGTTCAACGCGATCGCGAAAGGTGAGTCGCATTCGCAAAGCTTTGCATCGGTGGTCATCGCGTTCGCGTGGGGTGTATCGCGAACGCGTAGTGCTTTTGGTGGCAGTGTATTTTTGTTCATCGTGAACGCGATGGACTTCCCGCGTTCGCATAAGAGGATGCTTGGGCAGAAGTATAAAGTACTCTATTTCGGGCGTTTCGGCTATTTTTGCATTTTTGGAGCTATGGAGCTCGGATTGAGGCGATTCTTGAGGCAATTTTTAACATGTGGACTGGGGTAAGTGTTCTCTACTCATTTGTGATTTTATATCATGAATCTATCTTCGTTTTTGTCATTTGATTGAGGGTTCCAAAAGAGAAATTTGGGGGTTTTAGCCTAAAGTTTCATTAAGTGAATTTTTGAGTTTTGAACATCGATTCGGAGTCGGATTTGAGTGAAATTAGTATGGTTGGACTTGTAATTGAATGAGTTATCGGATTTTGTGAGTTTTGTCGGGTTCCGAGGTGCGAGCCCGGGTTGGACTTTTTGGCCGATTTTGGGCTTTTGATTAACGATTTGACCTTTTTCGATTGGGTTTATTTCCTTTGGCAATATTTGATGTACTTGAGTTATTTTTGGCTAGTTTCGAACCGTTCGGAGATCAATACGCGCGAGATAGCATTTTTGGAGCATCGCTTGGCTTGCTTGTTATTGGAATTGGCTTGTTCGAGGTAAGTAACACTTCTAAACTTAGTGTTGAGGGCATGAAACCCCGAATTATGTGTTATATGATTAGTGTTGAAGTGACGTACATGCTAGGTGACAGGCGTGTGGGCGTGCACTGTGTAAGTTGTGACTCCGTTATTTCTGTGGTACTGTGTAGTTACCTGATCTTATCTGTAACCATGAAATCTCTACGTACTAAAGTAATTGAGCTGTCAATCATGCTAGAGATCATGTTTAGGCTATATGCTGGTACTGTTGGGGACCCATAGTGGTCGTTTCTTGCTGTTGACTTATTGATTTCATTGAAATTTCGTACTCAGTCATATTCATTCATTACATATCATATCTCAGTCTCTGTTATTATTTATTGATATATCATATCATCATTTTCGGGCTAGTTTCATGACGTTGTGAGCCCATGAGAGAGAGACTGGAGAGATTGATGACTGAGTGAGGCCGATAGCCTGTTTGCGAGGATATTGATACTATATCACATGAGTTGTCCGTGCAGATCCTGATATTGATACTATAACACGTGAGTTGTCCGTGCAACACGTGAGTTGTCTGTGCAGATCTAGATATTGATACTATAGCATGTGAGTTGTCCGTGCAACACATGAGTTGTCCGTGCGGATCCAGATATTGATATTATAGCACGTGAGTTGTCCGTTTGGATTATAGCGCTTGGGCTGTAGGAGCCTCTCCGGAGTCTGTACACCCCCAGTGAGCACAGTTGCTAGCAGTTATTATGTTTGGGCTAGATCTGTCCTGATCAGTACTGAGTGACTGAGTGTGTCAAGTGATTGAGCGTGATGAGTGAAAAGTATGAGACAGTGAGATTGAGTACTCTAAGAGTATGAGTACATGAGTTCATCACTGAGATGACTGCATTTGATATCCATACTTGAGATACATTCATAGAGATGCATTTCCTTTTGCTACCTGATTTTGGGTGACATTCATGATTTTACCTGTATATTGACATGTAGGCATAGAGATGTATTTTTCCTCATGCTATCTGAAAATGAAACATCTTATGTATTTTTGAAAGGTTTTTGGGAAAATTCATAGTTTTCAAACTTACTCATATTTTCGACGATTTTTGTAAAGGAGTTGGGTTTTCACTGATATACTTGAAAAGCGAAACTATTTTCGGAAAACTATGAAAAAGCTGAGCATTGTATCTCCGAGTTACTTCTTTTATTGTTTGCTTTACGTTGTTATGAACTGTTGTTGGCTATTGGTGTTGGACCCGACCTTTATTCCAGCTCGTCACTTCTTTTAACCTAAGGTTAGGTTTGTTACATATTGAGTATATGGGGTCGGTTGTACTCATACTATACTTCTGCACCTTGCGTGCAGATGTTGACTGATGATGTTGCTGTGTTCGACGGGAGATGGACTTGAAGACGCACCTGCCTCTTGTTCATGGTAGCCTTAAATTCATAAAACTCTGTTTATGTACTTTTCGGTCAGATGATATATTTATTTCATACCATCTTTGTATATTCTAATCTTAGAAGCTCATGATTTGTACTACCGGTCATTGAAAAATGTATAAGATTCAGATGTTCTCTTTCAATTAATTATCTTATTAATATTATTGGAATTGAATAGTTATTAGTTGGCTTACCTAGCGGGTTGGGGTTAGGAAATTATTCAACTAGGAATTTCTTGCTCAAAGATGTTTATTTCTATGTGTATAGTATATATCACAAGACTTGTAATAAGAGAAAGCCATTTATGCTAAAATCTATTTCTAAAAGAATAGAATGCGCGAGAAAGATATGAAATTTAGAAAGGGGGTCGGATAAATAGTTGGGGGGGGGGGATGAAATAGTCTTTTGGGGGATAGAGGAACTTGAACCCTTACGAATATTAAAGTCGACGGATTTTACTCTTACTATAAATTTTATTCTTGCTGGTATTGACACGTAGAATGGTGCTCCATCTTTATTGACATGTAGAACGGGGCTCCATTTTTATTCTCGTCCGATTAATCAGTTCTTCAAAAGATCTATCAGACGACTGTGCTATGGTTAGTTTTCTATAACTGCTCGATGTCAAACGTTATTGTTCCACAAAGTTGGGATTTTGTCATCCGAGACAAATATATATTCATGTATCACACCTTGACAAACAACTAAATGGCAACCATTGATGGCCAAGAGAGTACTATGCTAGATTAGTGTCACACCTTACCAAACAATTTGGATGCTCTAAAGTTAAGTCACTTACATAAGTTCTCCTTCTCGTGTTTTCCACTTCCAAGATACTTTTAAGCTGTTATTTTGACGAAAAAACAATCTTTTCGTTAATTATAGGGAGACACAAGCTAATGAGTGGTGCCGGAAGATAGTTGAATTTAAATCAAGATTCAGACAAATGCATGTAAGTTGATTATTCAGCTTAACATGAGGAAAAGATCAACGAGTTTACCAATGATAAGGGTGAAAGCTGAAGCAACTAAAGTGCACCCCTTACACAATGCCGAGGCATAGGATTTTAATTTGAAAAAAATAGCATAAAAATAGTGGAGTATATAGAATAGAAAAAAAATAGAATTAATGAATTGAGCAAAAAACTGAAGAGCGAAAGCGAAAATGTGAAAAAAACAAGAACTTGAATTTTATTTTATTAATATGATATGAATTTTGTATTTTTTAATATGAACTTGAATTGTGTATTTTTTTAATATGAACTTGAATTGTGTATTTTTTTTAATATGAACTTTTTCACTTCTTTAAATGTCACGTGTCCATCCCTGGGGCCATGGATTGTCACGACCCAAAATCCCACCACTGGCGTCGTGATGACACTTAGTCTCTAAGACTAGGTAAACCGACTATAATAATAATTCAAGCCATTCTTTTTATATATAATTTAATACAAGTGTCAAAACCAACAGCGGAAATAATTACAAATAACCTCCCAAGACTGGTGATACTGAGTCACGAACTCTAGCTGAATACATGAAATGATCTCAAGGATCGAATACTCAATATTGTTTGATTAATAATTAACAGTACAATAAAAATGAAAAGACTCCACGGGACTGCGACGACCAAGCAGTTCTACCTTGAATCCTTGCGATCGCACTCTAACTCTATCCGAGTTCAATAGCTCCAATACCTAGCTCTGCACGAAAATGTGCAGAAGTGTAGTATGAGTACACCACAGTCGGTACCCAGTAAGTATCAAGATTAACTTCAGTGAAGTAGTGACGATGTACATTCAAGACACTCACTAGTCTAATAACCTGTGTAATATAGTATACAAAAATAATAGAAAAACAAATAAAAATAATGGCAACACTAATCAACCAATAATATACACAGCAGGGCAACAAGAACACCATTAATATTGCTCAACAAATAATAAGTACAAGTATACCCAATTAATCAAGTCCTTCAAATATAAATCTTTCGCCTATATGCTTCTCAAATAATAATCTTCGGGATATAATGCTTTCCAATAAATATATTTCGGATATACCCCCTTCAAATAAATATCTTTCAAATATAATCCTTTCAAATAAATCTCTTTCAAATATAATTCCTTCAAATAAATATCTTTCAAATATAATTCTTTCAAATATAATTCCTTCAAATAAATATTTTTCGAATAAAAGTCACCATGTGACACCTTATTTCAAAATCATAAAATATGGGCCTCAGCCCACTTTCATATTTCCACGTCACCTCATGCCAATTTCTCTATCACAACCGCACGGACAACTCACGTGTCAATATCATCATCATTTAACCATGACACTTCGTACCCACATTTCATATCACAACCGCACGGACAATTCACGTGCCAATATCATCATTATTTACTCACGGCACCTCGTGAACATATTTTATTTCATAATCCGCCTGGCAATAATCATATGCACCCAATTTCAACATAGATCAGACTATTATCAAGTTTACCGAAATAACAAGACAAATTGCACAAGATATAAAAATAAACATAAGAAAAATCACAACATCACTTAAAAATTACTAACGCAATAACTACACATCATCACATATCATCCCCTGATAATAACCACCCTTATCTCTCCTATAGCCACCCTTATCACTCCTATAATAGCCTCCCTTATCCCTCCGCCCTGACAATATCAATAGCCACTCTTATCGCTGATATAGCCACCCGTATCACTCCGTATAATAGCCACCCTTATCACTCCGCCCAAAAAATATTCCAACACACATAACCACAGTGAAATGCCACCCTTATACCCACATAATATCAACATTGAAATGCCACCCTTATATCCTCATAATAATAACTCAAATCACACAATAATTTACACGAAATGTTATCACGACAACACAACACAATCAATTCCTATCACAATTTGCCCAACAACCACAACCAATGATGTAGTAAAATCAATAAATTTCTCAAAAATAACCCCAAGGCTCCAACAGAGATAGAAAATACTCAATACAGGGCAACGCCTTCATTCATCCAAATTCTTGATAATTATATTAACGCCTCAGTTTAAGTTTAGTTCATTAATTATTTGCATGTGGAAAATCCATAACATAATTATTTTAGAAAATATCAAATTAACAAACTCACGGAATTTACATAAATATTCAAGTAATAATTACATCAAATTGTCATATAAAAATAAATTCAACAAACGATGATTTAGGCATGGCAAATAGACGATTTAATAAATGCCAATAATTATCCAATTTACTACACAATAATGCGTAAGACTTTAACCCAGTAAAATTTGCACATATAAGCTCGAGTACGTACTCGTCACCTTGCGTACACGGTGTTTCACATTTCACAAATGGCACATAAGACTCGATGCCTAAGGGGTAATTTTTTTCACTGAAGGTTAAGCAAGATACTTACTTTTTTGAAGTTAGGCCAATATTTTAAAATTGCCTTCTTGCTTGAATTGACCTCCGAACAGCTCAAATCTATCCAAATTAATTTAATTCAGTCAATACTAATTATAGGAAGTAATTAAATATGAAAATACTAATTTTCCAACAAAATCCAAAATTTAACTCAAAAATCACTCGCGGGGCCCATAACTTGAAATCCGACGAAACTCACAGAATCCGACAACCCATTCAATTACGAGTTCACCCATACCAATTTTATCAAATTCCGATAACAACTTGACCTCCAAATCTAAAATTTCCGTTCTTGAAAAGTTTTGCAAAAATCTTGATTTCTTCCATTTAAATCCAAAATAAATGATACATATAACCATAGATTTAGGAAATATAATTACTTTTGGATATTGGACACTTACCCAAGTCAAAGTCGTGAAGAAATCGTCAAAATCGCCCAAGAACCGTACTCCAAAAATTCAAAACGAAATAAAGGAAATTGTCACGACCCAAAATCTGACTAGTCGTGATGGAACCTAACCCAACCAGTTAAGTAAGCCAATTACCAAATATCCCATTCCAATAATTATTATTAAAGTAATTTAAGTAAATAACGGTCTTAATTTTATACAATCCCCAAGAACTGGTAGTACAAATCATGAGTTTCTAAGAATAAAGTATACAAAGCGAAAATAAAATAAATACATAGTCTGTTTGAATAATACATAAACAGAGCTTTTATAAATCTAAGGCTACCCTGAACAAGAGGCAGCTATAACAGGAACGCAGGTACATCTTCAAATCCCGCAACCATCGATCACAGCAAAAACAACAGCTAACATCTACACGCAATGAGCAGAAGTGTAGTATCAGTACAACCGACCACATGTACTGAGTAAGTAACAAACCTAGACGTAGGTTGAAAGTAGTGACGAGCTTCTACCAAGGGCGGGTCCAAAATCAATAGTCAACAACAGTCCATAACAACAAAAAGAAAATAATACCAGAACTAACTCAGAGATAAAATGCTTAGCCAAATAATGATTTCAAAAAAAATAGTTCTTCCTTTCAAATCTATTAGTGAAAACTCTAATCTTTTGCCGGAGTTGCCAAAAATATGAATAGTTTGAAAACAATAAATTCCTACCAAAATCTTGGCAATAATAAATAAGATGTTTTATTTTCCTTCCGGATAACCCGTGTAAAAACAAATGCATCACTATGCCCATCTGTCAAAAATGTGTGAAAAAACATGAATGATGTGATGTTGTACAACATGAAAAAAAATACATCTCTATGCCTGTATGTCATGTGTGCATGCCAATGCGATACAACTCAGTGATAAAATCATAAACAGCCTCTCGGGCAGAACATCACTCATATACAGCCCCTCGGGCAAACCTCATAGTAACTCATGCCACTCAGGCATACCTCACAATCACTCTTGCCACTCGGGCATACCTCACAATCACTCTTGCCACTCGGGCATACCTCACAATAACTCTTGCCTCCCAGTAACTCAACACTCGGCACTCGGCACTCGCACTCAGTAGGTACCTGCGCTCACTGGGGGTGCGTACAGACTCCGGAGGGGCTCCTATAGCCCAAGCGCTATAATCTGCACGGACAACTTAATCTGGACGGACAACTCACGTGCTATAATATCATATCAGAATCCGCACGGACAACTCACATGCCATAATAAGCCAATAAGGCCTACTGCAGGCGGGCAGCCCCGATCCATATAATAGTAATAATATATATAAAGCCAACATGGCCTGTTGTGGCGTGCAGCCCGATCCCAAAATATCCTCACAATCAGGCCCTCGGCCTCCCTCAGTCATCAATCTCTCCAGTCTCTCTCTCATGGGCTCACAATGTCATGAGAATAGCCTAAAAATGATGATATGATGCATCAATAAATAACAACAGAGACTGAGATATGATATGCAATGAAATGAATATGATTGAGTATGAATTTTTAATTTAAACAAATAATTCATAGCAATATGACCTGTGTGGGTCCCAATAATACTTGCAAATAGCCTCAACATAATTTTTAATATACTTTTCAGCTCAATTTCTTTAACTCATAAAATACATGAAAAATGCCAAGATCAGTTAACTACTAAATTCCATAGAAACAATTATGTCATAATTTCTATAGTGCACGCCCGTCATCTAGCATGTGCGTCACCTCCCAACAATTCACGAAATACATATATTCAGGGTTCATACCCTCAACTCCAAGATTAGAAGAGTTACTTACCTCGAACAAGCCAAATCCAATGTCGAAAAAGCTAAGCAATGCTCCAGAAATTCCATTCTGCGCGTATAACTTCCAAACGGGTTGAATCTAGTCACAATAATTTGACTCAGTCCACACAATTTATAAGAATTAATTCCATAAAATCCAAAATTACGCCCCAAAAATTATCCGTGGGGCCCACATCTCGAAATCCGATGAAACTTACAAATTATGACAATCCATCAAATTACAAGTTCAACCACACTAATTTCACTCAAATCCGACTCCAAATCGGTATTCAAACTTGAAAAATTCTCTTTGTGACATTATAGAAATTTTCTTCTATTTCTCTTGAAGATTCAATAATCTTATACAAAAAAATAAAATTAATTTATGGAATATAATCACAAGGGAGTTAAGAACACTTACCCCAAGTTGTGTGGAAAATTTTCTCTCCAAAATCGCCCAACCCGAGCTCCAAAATCTGAAAATGGGTGAAAATGTTGAACCCTCGAATTTTAAGGTTTTGCCCAGTCGATATCTTCATCTGCGGACAAGGGGTCGCACCTGCGACCCTCGCTTCTACGGACAGATGGGCACATTTGCGAGCCAGGCCGTTTCTGCGGAGATCCAAGTGAAGATGCGACTTCGCACCTGCGGATAAAATTCCGCACTTGCGCTGCCCGACTTCCTCACCCTTTTCCGCTTCTGCGCCAACCCTTCGCATATGCGGTCTCGCAGATGCGGCCAAATTCTTCGCACCTGCGAGCACTGCCCAGTTTCACACTTGGCCGCTTCTGCGATTGATTTCGCGCACATGCGGCTTTACACCAGCGATGAAAAGCTTCGCAGGTGCGATCACACTAGTAGGCAGCAGTTCCAGAAATGTTTCAAGCTGAATTTGATCCATTAACCATCCGAAACTCACCCGAGCCACTCGAGACCCCGTTCAAATACACCAACAAGTCCTAAAATACTCCACGGACCTACTCGAGGCCTCAAATCACATCAAACAACCTCAAAGATACGAACTACACACGGATTCAAGCCTAATATATTTTGAAATTTCGAAATTCTACAACGACGCCGAAACCTATCAAATCACATCCAATTGATCTCAAATTTTGCACACAAGTAATATTTCACATTACGAACCTATTCAAATTTTTAGAATCTGATTCCGACCCCGATATCAAAAAGTCAACCCCCCGGTCAAACTTCCCAAAAATTTAACTTTTGGCATTTCAAGCCAAATTCCACTACGTACTTCCAAATAATTTTTCGGACACGCTCCTAAGTTCAAAATCACCATATGGAGCTATTGGAATCATCAAAACTCCATTTCGGGGTCGTTTACACATAAGTTGACATCCGGTCACTATTTTAATTTAAGCTTTAAACCTTGGAACTAAATGTTCCAATTCATTCCAAAACCTCACCGGACCCGAACCAATTACCCCAGCAAGTCACACAATAACTGTAAAGTACAATTTGAGCAGTAAATGGGGAAGCGGGGTTGTAATACTCAAAATGACCGGTCGGGTCGTTATATTCTCCCCCACTTAAACATACGTTCGTCCTCAAACGTGCCAAGAGTTGTTTCCAAGCCATCAAATCACTATTCCATCTTATCACACACGTACCCGGGGGTGAACCCATGTCACCCTATTCCACATAGGCTTGACTACACAATACAACTGAAAATCATTAATTTAACCTTAGCCCATAAACCTTGGAGTTTAATTTTCATCCTTTAGAATTTCTTTCAAGACACAAATCTTACATTTACACACCGTATAAGTTCGAACAAGTTGCATCGAGCTATAACTATAACCACAGATCTAATCAACCAACATATTACACAACTCACATGCTCGTAGCACCATTCCTGCTCGCAGTGACTACTCCAAAACCAACCACATACTAGTATTAAACCCATATCGAACCAAACCTCATCCTAAAACCTTCGTACACAGTTGATAATAAAAGAAACACGCAGAATCTCGTAACCCTTTATCAGACCAACAAGTCATGGAGATCTCTCACCCCAACCGGAACCATAATCACTTCCTGAGCCGACTTTCAATATTATACTCCCGAATATACCGAAATTAAACCTGATAGTACCCATTCCAGGTTCATTGACCTTATATTACTAAACATAACTGTTCCGCAGACATACCACACCAATATAACTCGGAGCCACAACCCGTGCCATCCGTGCACCAATACGCAACATTCAAATGTACCCAGTCATGGAAAATGACTCAAATGAGAGAACTGCCCCGCCAGATTAACAAGTACCGCCACAACGAAACGCTGAAAATTCATCATACATCGTAAAACCATCACCCGATTCAAACACGAGGTTCATATTATATACCTCGAGCCACCCTGCTCCAAATTAATAACTACGGAGAGGCAAATGACAAAAATACCACACAAAACCTGAAAGGACATAACCATTACACTATCGATCATACAATACCCAAATACTCATCACACTCAAATTCCGCTATAAAGCTCAAATAGAACCGCACCATCTGTGCACATAACCAATGAATCACAACTCCTCATAGTATAAAGGAGTAACTCACAGATCATTTGAGAACACGAATAAGTTCAACATCAACCGAATGACACATCCCTCAATAATAGCAGTATGGAGCCAACCATTCCGGCTCGGTATAGAATACACATCTTAATTGGGCCTACTTATGGACTCCCAAATCAACTCGGGTTACCCACAAATATATATAAATCCCTCCGAAAATCCATAATGACTGAATCATAACACATTTTATCATCTGGCTAGCTCCGGCCACAACTTCACAATCTACAACCATGATGCTCCTGGGAACTCCCAATCTCCAAATCCATAGAACACGAGAATCACCATATTTGATTCTATCCCCACCGCCCGAATGCCTAACACCTATCTCATACACGATCATCCCACGAGAAATACTTTAAAAGTTCTTCCGTGCCACTTGACAAAATTTGAATATCAGCAGTCTATCAATACAAATTTATACATCCGTAAGTCAAAATACAATGCGCCTTCTGAAGTCCTCCCCTTTCTCATACAACACCAAGTAATAATAGTATTCATCTAGTTATTTGAAACCGTCCATGTTGTCCAACATTCGTTACCTTCTCTTCAAGACTGTACTGCCAACTTTTACATAAAAATCTAGCTTTCGTATAATACATAACATCTATCTTGCCATCATGTGAAAAGCACAAGAATTTTATTATCAACTTTGAGACACCAATAATTTACATACCATTTTAGTTAGAAACCTTTCTCTTGCTTCTTTCCAGGAGGAAATCACAATACACAACACGTTCTCCACACGGTAGAAACCATCAAGAATACTTGGGAATCCATTTGCACATAATCAAGCCCTTAAAACTAAATTCCTCTAACTCAACCAAGCCACGCAAGTAGCCAAGTCTAGGTGTATTGCCACAAGCACCTGTAGAAAACCCTCATATCATATGCACCCAAGGAACCGATCATATCCATTACCATACTGATCTAACCTACTACCCAGTTGTCCTATTTTCTCTTAGTCCCTTCCGAATTTGTCTTCAGATTGATACTTCTTCTTGGTAAAATACCATGATCTTTAACCACAACTCACCCTACAAACCTTAGCATAGAACCACAATGCCCTACGGCCCATAAGCAACTGTATTCTTCTTAAGCACCTTCAAAAATACCACAACTATAATACTCACTCTGAGAATACCTTATGTGAATTTGAAATTGTTCTTCTTACCTTCTTTATACAAAAAAATGTAGAATCCATAGTCATATAGAATTTTCGCAAGTCCAGGCACCATCAAACGCAAATCTCGGATTTTATCCATACACAAGTCCGGAAACATTCTCAATTGCTATATATAATTCTCAAACCCACTGGAATTTTCTCGGGAGTCACCCACTTTGCTCACATCTAATTGCACCGCCCAAATAGGCCAAAAGACACGTGCCCCATTAGCACCACAACACTCAAAGAAGCAACTCTACTTTAACACCACATATCAAATTCATACTCCATGCGCACTACATCATTCACCAATAACAACTCACTCATCCCACGATTTTTCATATACTCATCCGTGCAATATAATCCGTAACCAGGAAGTTATCCTTATTCGAGTCATTTTCGAACTCCACCTTTGCAAGTCATCACTGATTCCCAAGTATACTTTAGACCCAAACAAAATTTGACACATACCCATAAATTGATTTGTCTATAGCAGGCTCCCCCACTTGGCTCAAAGCCATAGATTAAAATACTCCATAATTCACAATACCCATACCCTATTACTGTCATAATACCGTAGTCAGTGCCACAAAATTCTTCTCAAGCTCATACAACACCAACCACAAAAAAAAACCAAATCATCCACTAAGCCCGCAATCATTCCCTTGACACTTAAGTCGACTTTCTCAACCAGATTCAAATTCAAATCTCCACACATATGCCCCACTGGCAAAAAAGAAACCCTCCACTCATATTACAAGGAACACACCTACGTAGATTACTCTCCAAGAGATAACCCACCTCCCTAGCCTCAAATTGGTATCTTGTTATATCTTTTTGCAGCCACAATTTCTACGCAATCACTAAATCTTTCTGAGTCCAAACTCGTTAAACAGACCTGAGAGTTCAATTTGTCCCACAATTTAAACATGTGAAAGATCTTTCAAATCATTCACACTCGAGACTGTACATCACATCAAATAAAAAAATCAAGCACCCAATGGCCTTCCCTTTACATTTAAAGGAAACACTCCTCGTTATGTTCAAATCGTCCTAACATATCCCGCGGTCACATCATACCCATCATACCGCCATTTCACCACTCATCGAACCACAAATTCCACTGTAGGGTCATCACCGGACATATAAGTCCAATTGTATAAGTTACAACTAAAGCTACCGAGCTTATGCTGCGATCTAAACCTGGCCTCAAGTCCCCCAGACTTGCCCATCACCTAAACATAGAATACTCATCTCGAACTTCGTTCATGGAATCATAAGCCGGCGATGCACAGCTGATACTGAGCGCTCATGTGCGCATACGAATACGTGGAAGGAATTCAAAGAGTTTGTCTCAAGCTGAATCAATCTCACACGATAAGGAAAGAAAGATGGGAAGTATATGTCCTAAATGTCCTGTAGCCTCTCGAAGATAAGTATGGACGTCATCATACCGATCCGCAAGATTCTACTAGACACTTGCTCATGATTTGTAGAACCTATGAACCTAGAGCTCTGACACCACCTTGTCACGACCCAAAATATGACTAGTCGTGATGGCACCTAATCCAACCCGTTAGGTAAGCCAATTACAAAATATCCCATTCCAATAATGATTATTAAAGTAATTTAACTAAATAATGGTCTTAATCTTATACAATCCCCAAGAACTGGTAGTAAAAATCATGAGCTTCTAAGAATAGAGTATACAAAGCGGAAATGAAATACATACATAGTCTGTTTGAATAATACATAAACAGAGCTTTTATAAATCTAAAGCTACCCTGAACAAGAGGAAGCTACAACATGAATGCAGGTACATCTTCAAATCCCGCAACCATCGATCACAGCAAAAACAATAGCTAACATCTATACGCAATGTGCAAAAGTGTAGTATCAGTACAACCGACCCCATGTACTGAGTAAGTAACAAACCTAGCCGTAGGTTGAAAGTAGTGACGAGCTTCTACCAAAGGCGGGTCCAAAACCAATAGTCCACAACAGTCCATAACAACAATAAACAAATAATACCAGAAGTAACTCAGAGATAAAATGCTCATCCAAATCATGATTTCAAAAATAATAGTTCTTCCTTTCAAATCCATTAGTGAAAACTCAAATCTTTTGCCGGAGTTTCCAAAAATATGAATAGTTTGAAAACAATAAATTCCTCCCAAAATCTTGTCAATAATAAATAAGATGTTTCATTTTTCTTCCAGATAACCCGTGTAAAAACAAATACATCACTATGCCCATCTGTCAAAAATGTGTGAAAAATCATGAATGATGTGATGCTGTACAACATGAGGAAAAATACATCTCTATGCTTGTATGTCATATGTGCATGCCAATGCGATGCAACTTAGTGATAAAATGATAAACAGCCCCTTGAGCAAAACATCACTCATATACAGCCCCTCGGGCAAACCTCACAGTCACTCATGCCACTCGGGCATACCTCACAATCACTCTTGCCACTCGGGCATACCTCACAATCACTCTTGCCACTCGGGCGTACCTCACAATCACTCTTGCCAGTCGGGCATACCTCACCATCACTTATGCCTCCCAGTCACTCAGCACTCGGCACTCACACTCAGTAGGTACCTGCACTCACTGGGGGTGTGTACAGACTCCGGAGGGGCTCCTACAACCCAAGCGCTATAATCTGCACGGATAACTCACGTGCTATAATATCATATCAGAATCTGCACGGACAACTCATGTGCCATAATAAGCCAATAAGGCCTGTTGCAGGCGGGCAGCCCCGATCCATATAATAGTAATAATATATATAAAGCCAACATGGCCTGCTGCGGCGTGCAGCCCGATCCCAAAATATCCTCACAATCAGGCCCTCGGCCTCCCTCAGTCATCAATCTCTCCAGTCTCTCTCTCATGGGCTCACAATGTCATGAGAATAGCTCAAAAATGATGATATGATGCATCAATAAATAATAACAAAGACTGATATATGCTATGCAATAAAATGAATATGACTGAGTATGAATTTTCAATTTAAACAAATAGTTCACAGCAATATGACCTCTGTGGGTCCTAATAATACTGGCACATAGCCTCAACATGATTTTTAATATGCTTTTCAGCTCAATTTCTTTAACTCATAAAATGCATGAAAAATGCCAAGATCATTTAACTACTAAATTCCACAGAAACAATTATGTCATAATTTCTATAGTGCACGCCCACACGCCCGTCACCTAGCATGTGCGTCACCTCCCAACAATTCACGAAATACATATATTCAGGGTTCATACCCTCAACTCCAAGATTAGAAGAGTTACTTACCTCGAACATGCCAAATCCAATGTCGAGCAAGCTAAGCAATGCTCCATAAATTCCATTCTGCGCGTATAACTTCCAAACGGCTTGAATCTAGTCATAATAATTTGACTCAGTCCACACAATTTATAAGAATTAATTCCATAAAATCCGAAATTACGCCCCAAAAATTACCTGTGGGGACCATGTCTCGAAATCCGATGAAACTCACAAAATACGATAACCCATCAAATTACAAGTTCAACCATACTAATTTCACTCAAATCCGACTCCAAATCGGTATTCAAACTTGAAAACTTCGTTTTGTGACATTATAGAAATTTCCTTTTATTTCTCTTGAAGATTCAATAATCTTACACCAAAAATGAAGATTAATTCATGGAATATAATCACAAGGGAGTTAAGAACACTTACCTCAAGTTGTGTGGAAAATTTCCTCTCCAAAATCGCCCAACCCGAGCTCCAAAATCTGAAAATGGGTGAAAATAATGAACCCTCGAATTTTAAGGTTCTGCCCAGTCGATTTACGCATCTGCGGAGAAGGGGCCGCACCTGCGACCCTCACTTCTGCGGACAAATGGACGCATTTGCAAGCCAGGCCGCTTCTGTGGAGAGCCAAGCGCGGATGCGACTCCGCACCTGCGGATAAAATTCTGTACCTGCGCTGCCCGACTTCCTCACCCTTTTCCGATTCTGTGCCAACCCTTCCCAGATGCAGCCCCGCAGATGCGGGCAAATTCTTCGCACCTGTGAGCACTGCCCAGTTCCACACTTGGCCGCTTCTGCGACTGATTTTGCGCACATGCGGCTTCACACCTGCGATCAAAAGCTTCGCAGGTGCGATCACACCAGTAGGCAGCAGTTCCAGAAACGTTTCAAGTTGAATTTGATCCGTTAACTATCCGAAACTCACCCGAGCGACTCGGGACCCCGTCCAAATACACCAACAAGTCCTAAAGCACACCACGGACCTACTCGAGGCCTCAAATCACATCAAACAACCTCAAAGATACGAACTACGCACGGATTCAAGCCTAATAACTTTTGAAATTTTTAAATTCTACAACGACGTCGAAACCTATCAAATCACGTCTGATTGACCTCAAATTTTGCACACAAGTCACATTTCACATTACGGACCTATTCAAATTTCCATAATCGATTTCTGACCCCGATATCAAAAAGTCAACCTCCCGATCAAACTTTCCAAAAATTTAACTTTCGGCATTTCAAGTCAAATTCCACTACGTACTTCCAAATAATTTTTCGGGCATGCTCCTAAGTCCAAAATCACCATACGGAGCTATTGGAATCATCAAAACTCCATTCCGGGGTCGTTTACACATAAGTCGATATCCGGTCACTATTTTAACTTAAGCTTTAAACCTTGGAACTATATGTTCCAATTCATTCCAAAACCTCACCGGACCCGAACCAATTACTCCGGCAAGTCACACAACAACTGTAAAGTAAATTTGAGCAGTAAATGGGGAAGCGGGGTTGTAATACTCAAAACGATCAGCCGTGTCATTTCAGAAATGATCATTTTTGGTCCTTAAGTTTCTGCCCATCCGTCACTAAAAGTCTATTTTCCGTCACTAAAAGTCCATTATTCGTTACTAAAAGTCCACACCAGAACTTGCTTACACCAGCAATTATATTTTACACTAAAAAGTCTCTAACTCCATCATACAAACTCGAAATTCGGCAATTCTTGTTCCTATGAGTCACAAATAATAATACAAACCTAGTCGTTAAATCGAAACTCAATTCGGAGCTCATAAAAGTCCACACCAGAACTTGCTTACGCCAGCAATTATATTTTACACTAAAAAGTCTCTAACTCCATCATACAAACTCGAAATTCGGCAATTCTTGTTCCTATGAGTCACAAATAATAATACAAACCTAGTCGTTAAATCGAAACTCAATTCGGATCTCATTTGCTCAATCTGATGCCAATTTCGCTCGTTAAACAATTAACTCATGTTTCGCGCTAAAAACCTAATCGCGACTTGATGAAATTAGACCAAACTTTTTAGATCACTCCTATAATTCATTATCAAAATCCCAGAAGTCTTGAAATCGAATTTCGATCTCTAGAACTAAAAATGGACCTTTGGATCATTACATGCTTATGCTGAAACATCAAACTCTTCCAAAACTCTTCCCCGACAGCCTTTAGTATATTAACCATAACTTCCTGTATTCAACTCCAACTTCCAAACGGTTTAAATTTCTGCAAACTAGATATAAAGGGCTACAACTTTTATGTTTTCTCATTGCCCAACTCCTTATAGATTGCGAGATATAAGCTCCCAAAGTCAGCCCTGTGCAGTAGAAATTTCTGGCGATGCACACTGTTGTAGCCAAAATTTGCATTACCAGCTTCAGTCAATCGATCATAACTTTTTGTAAAAATATCCGAATGATAAATGGTTTATCATTATTGAAACTAGAATCAAAGAGTTACAACTTTTATATTTTGAGAATTTCTAGATTCCTTATAGATTTTGAGATATAAGCTTCCAAAGTCAGCTCTGCGCATCAGAAATTTCGCACATTGCTGTAAAAAATAATTAGCAGTTAAAAATGATCTGAAACCACTCCGAAACTCACCCGAGGCCTTCGGGACCTCAACCCAATACACAAACAAGTCCTAAAATATCATACGAACTTAGTTGAAACCTCAAATCACATAAAATAACGTTAAAACCACAAATCATACCCCAATTAAAGCTTAAGGAACTTAAGAATTTCCAACTTCTACCTTCGATGCCGAAACCTATCAAATCAATTCCGATTGACCTCAAAATTTGCACACAAGTCATAAATGACATAACGGATCTTTAAAAAATTTCAGAACTAGATTCTGACTCCGATATCAAAAAGTCAATTCCCCGGTCAAACTTCCCAAAAAATTCAACTTTCGCCATTTCAAGCAAAATTTCACTACGGACTTCCAAAAATTTTTCGGACACGCTCCTAAATCCAAAGTCACCATACAGAGCTATTGGAATCATCAAAAATGTAATTCAGCTTCTTTTACACATAATTCACCATCCGGTCAATTATTTCAACTTAAGCTTCCAAAACAAGAATTGTTCTTTCAATTAAATCATGAATCACCCGAAAACCAAACTTGACTACCCTCGCAAGTCATAATACATATTTCAAAGCTGCTTAAGACCTTAAGCCACCGAACGGAATGTAAATTCTTAAAACGATAAGTCGGGTCATTACATGGATAGCTTATTTGGGTGGGAAAAAAGTCTCAAACACCAAATACGTTAAATTAGCTTATAGTATAAAGAAAAATAGATTGGAATCTAATTAGGGCATGACGATTTGGCATTGTCTATATATATATATATATATATATATATATGGAACTATGGCCAAATAGGAGATACGAACATGAATATGAAAAAACAGAAGTTTTCCATATATGACTGGGAATTCCATAAGTTGTTACTTTGGGTGGAAGAAATAATTAACCAACGTAAGCCCTACTTAATTGTTGCCTAAGTAATAATTTCCTAAACGGAAGCACTTCATACTGATATCTATAAATACTCTCAAACCTCATTCGCTCTCTTCAACTTATTACATTACGTTCTTTCATATAAAGGTTGTAAGGTAAAATATTCAGAAGAAAGTTGCGTTCTTGTTGATATTCATGGAGCAGTTACAACAACTTGGTCAAGAGGGTTTCCGTTTCCGTCCCACCGATTCAGAAGGACTTATGTTCCTGTTGAGATTCGTCGCTGGACAAGAGATGCATGATTCTGGATTTATTACCACAAACGTTGATGTCTATGGCAAACAAGAACCTTGGGAGATTTACGACAGCGGAGTACCCTGTGGTGGTGATGAGGACAACACCAGTTATCGCTATTTCATCACAAAGATGAAGAAGAAAAGCAACGCGAGGTATCATCGTTCTGTCGGAAACAAGAGCACTTGGAAACAGGACAACAAGGGCAAACCAGTTCACTACAAAAATATGGGAAACGCATCTTCAGTGGTTAATATTGGATCCAAGACAAATTTGTCATACAAGAATAAAGTGTTTTACCCTGAAGATCAGAAAGATGGACATTGGCTCATGAAGAAGTACGAGCTTTCTAAGGTTATTCTTCACAAGTTCGACCAAGACTGCATAGATTATGTTCTCTGTGCCATCAAGAAGCTGAAGCACGTTAACAGTTCATCCAAAACTTCCACAATCACGACGTTGAATAATGTTTCCGATGGAACTGATGAGGTAACGAGTTCTGTTGATGGCTTGTTGGCTACTAACAATTGCAAGAATTATTATAATATGTGCAAGAATTTGGAACACTTTGAAACGATGGTTTTTCAAGAATCAATGGTGATGAATAATAGTGTTATTAAACCATTACAAGTAGTGGCCGAACCAGCTGGAGGGACTACTTTTGGGGTGCTCGAATTATATGCGCCTGATGACTTGTATCAATGGGGTGGAAAGGAATTAGACGAATTAAATCAGATATTGGATGGTTTACCCGAGGTTGATGTAGCAATCGATATTGTTGAGCCATTAGCAGCAGCAGCGGAACCTACAGAGGCTGCTTATACTTGTGGGCAACATTTTGTTGAAGCCACGACCATGCTCAATTTTGATCTGTCGGTGCTGCCTGATATGCGCAGCAATTCAGCGCATGTGTTATACTCTAAAGTGGCTGATCACATGACTTATACTCTGAGTGTTGTTCAAATGGATGCTGAAGAAGATCAACAACACACGACGACAATGTTGTGCTGCAAAGGCTGACCAGCAACTTCTGGTTGTCTACGATGGAATTGGAAGATAAGGACAGATGTTGTAACCAAACTAAGCATTTAAGCTTTATTAATGCAACCTATATACATTGATATTTTTCAACAAGCTGTATAAATCTTTTGTAATAGATGATTGAGTATTTATTAATATACTGGTATATTATAGCTTATTCGCACTAGTGGAATGACAATTTTCTTAGTACGCTCCCAATTGTTTGCCATTCCAGTGATCAATCTCTATGAAATGAAAGTGAAGCGTTTCTTTTTGTCCTTATTTTTCTTGTTCAGTCATAACACCGGGTTTTGGGTGTGTTTATATATGTATTTATGAGACTTTTTTTCAGCTGAATTTAAATATTATGTTTTCAAACTTAAAAGATATGGTAGTTTATTGAGATTGTCGGCTTGACTATTATTGAGATAAGCGCCATCACAACAAGTAAGATTTTGGGTCGTGACAACTACATTCATTTTAGTTTTTAAGCGACACTGACAACTGTTAAGGGAGAATAAGAAACAATGTTCTCATTTCTTAGTTGCTAATTTAAAAAATGCTGCAAATTTAGATCACTATCTTTAGATACTCAGAAATCACATAATTCCAGGACACTACATTCTCCTTGGTTGGAAGAAATAATTAACCAACATAAACCCTACTTAATAGTTGCCTAAGTAATAATTTCCTAAACGGAGGCACTTCACACTGATATCTATAAATACTCTCAAACCTCATTCGCTCTCTTCAACTTATTACATTACGTTCTTTTCATATAAAGGTTGCAAGGTATTCAACTTCTTCAGAAGAAAGTTGCGTTCTTATGGAGCAGTTACAACAGCTTGGTCAAGAGGGTTTCCATTTCCGTCCTACAGATTCAGAAGGACTTACGTTCTTGTTGAGATTCGTCTCTAGACAAGAGATACATGATTCTGGATTTATTACCACAAACGTTGATGTCTATGGCAAACAAGAACCTTGGGAGATTTACGACAACAGAGCACCCTGTGGTGATGATGAGGACAACACTAGTTATCACTATTTCATCACAAAGCTGAAGAAGAAAAGCAAGGCGAGGTATCATTGTGTTGTTGGAAACAAGGGAAGTTGGAAACAGGACGCAAAGGGTAAACCAGTTCACTACAAAAATATGGGAAACGCATCTTCAGTGGTTAATATTGGATCCAAGACATGTTTGCCTTACGTGAATAAAAAGTTTTACCCTGAAGATCAGAAAGATGGACGCTGGCTCATGAAGGAGTACGAGCTTTCTAAGGTTATTCTTCACAAGTTCGACTAAGACCGTAGAGATTATGTTCTCTGTGCCATCAAGAAGCTGAAGCATGTTAACAGTTCAGCTGAAACTTCCACAATCAGGACGTTGAATAATGTTTCTGATGGCACTAATGAGGTAACGAGTTGTGTTGATGACTTGTTGGCTACTAATAATTGCAAGGATTATTATAATACGTGCAAGAATTTGGAACACTCTAAAATGATGGCTTTTCAAGAATCAATGGTGATGATTAATAGTGTTGACGAAGCAGCTGAAGGGACTACTTTTGAGATGCCAGAACTAGAAGTGTCAGATGACTTGTATCAATGGAATGGAAAGGAATTGGACGAATTAACTCAGATATTAGATGGTGTACATGAGGTTGATATAGTAATGGATATTTTTGAGCCATTAGCAACAGTAGAACCAGAGGCGACTTATACAACTTGGGGGCAACATTCTGTTGAAGCCACAACCATGCTCAATTTGGATCCTTCAGTGCCATATATGAGCAGCAATTCAACGCATATTGAATATTCTGAAGTGGTTGATATGTCTCAAATGAATTTGATTAGCTTTGATCAATCAGTGCCCAAACATGTGCTTGGCTTGAATCAATGCGATATAATGGATCCTTCGATGCCAGATATGAGCAGCAATTCAGCACATATTGAATATTCTGAAGTGACTAATATGTCTCAAATACATTTGGAACACTACTCTGCAACGATGGCTTTTCAAGAATCACATGAGGTTGTGGAATCAATGGTGATGAATAATAGTGTTGAAGCACCTGAAGGGACTACTTTTGGGGTGCCCGAATTAGACGTGTTTGACTTGTATCAATGGAATGTAAAGGAGTTGGACGAACAAAATCAGATATTAGGTGATGTGCCCGAGGTTGATGTAGAGGTGAATATTGCTGATCCATTAGCAGCAACAATGGAACCTACAGAGGTGACTTATCCTGTTGAAGCCACGGATATGCTCAATGTTGATCAGTCTGAAGTGGCTGCTTTTGAGAAGGAACAAGGACAACAAGGTTATGCTGCAAATAATGAAGACCAGTTATATTGGTTGTCTAGGATGGAATTGGAAGACAAGCATTTCAACTAGCTCCATAAATCTTTATTCTAGTAGATGCATGATTTAGCATTTATTGATGTATATGTAGTAACAACTTATGTTAGCTTGATGTTCAGTCATACCTCATCAAGAATTTTGGCATTGTAGTATTTTTTAATGAGAAGTCCACTGCTACTTAGCTTTCCTTTGTTATTGAACGTGGAATTGTAGATACTTTGTAATAGGATACCATGGGAATTCTCTGCATTTTTAAGTTGCTTCCAAAATCTTTTCAATTGAAATCCAAATTCATAAAGAAGCTTTTGATCCCTTGAGCCTCATCTAATTCTGAATTAAGTTCCATGCCTCTATAGCATTTTCCTCAATAACTCAATAGCAGACTTTACGTCACTTTCTTTAGATGCTCAGAAATACATAATTGAAGGAGAGTTTATAATTGTACTTAACATAAAGACCAGAATCAAAATTAAGCCAAATGAAGAACTCTTTGGAGGAATCAACGATTACAATGTTTGTCAATCATCTGTTAATTATGACAACAGAATGATTAGTGCCAGTAGCCATTGTCACCTGTGTTAATAGAGCAACTAATGATAGAAGAATATTACAAGTTGGATAACTATAACCAAATGTATTTCATGCTTTAAAAGAAATGAATGAAACTAATTAAGTATGAAAATGAACATGGAACATGACAACCTAACTAAATTTCTTCTATACAACCAACAGGCTCATGGAACACATTGTACAGCCTCCAAAAGAACCAACAAAAGCTATTTTTCCTAAGAATTAAAAGATCTTCTCTGGCTTCTTTTCTTATGTACATTCCTATGGAATCTGAGCAATCTCAACCAAAATTTTATGCAGCGATTGTGGCTTGGAAAAGAATGGACAATGGTCACTGCCTTTGATCTTGAAGACACCTTTAGAAGGGTTTTCCCTCACAAGCTTTTCTTGGACATCTGGTGAAAGAGCATGATCATCCAATGTCTGGACATAAAATCTATGACTTGTTCCATATTTTTCAGGTGTCAACAATATCTTCTCCATTATTGGACAAAGAGGAATTGGTCTCATCGAAATCATCGCCAAAGCAACATCCTACAGAAAATGACAGCACCATTAACATCTGAAGAAACATCAAATACTTCCGGATCTTTCTTCATTATAATTTAGTTTCCAAAATACGTGTTATTTGACTGTGGGAAGATTAAAGTTAGCAATCAGACATGAGACTATGTCCCGCTTCTCTGTAGTTTTATCACAAGGGACCAGAATTGAAAAGTTCAGTTATCTAAGCATAGCTTCAGCAGAGACAAAGCTATTTCCTCTCTCTCTCTTTTTATGCTTTACTATATACTCAGCTAGGTGCTTTTAGTATCACTTCTATGATATTGTGCTTGAAACCAGCGCAAAAATAAAATCTCTCATACTCTCAGATAAGTTGCTTTGGAAGTAGCTATATACTTTTTTGGAAATATTACTTCCTATTGGAATTGCTTAGCTCAACAAGCATAAACAACATTGTCGTACAATTCAGAACAACGAGAACACACTCTAATATAGTTTTTGTGAAATAGGCATGGATAAATATTATGTACCCCCTTGATCCAAAATATTTTCTCCATTTTAACTACTCAAAAGCCAAATTGAAATTCGGCTAAGGGCACCTTCAAATAGATAACACAACTTTAGAAAATTCTAAACCCATTGCCTTTCTGTATTAGTTTATTACTTTTATCTTTCATCCTACAATTTTTTTAGCTTAGTCCTAAAGTCAAATCCTGATTTGATCCTTGGACGTCTGAATCTAGGGCAAACATTCGGGACGGAAGGAGTACTTCACCATCATTGAATGTTGGAAGTGCTTCTATTACTTTTATTTTTATTTTATTTTTTTGACATTGAGTTGCTTTAATGTCTTTGACCCCAGAAATTCTTATCCATCATAAGCATACCTGGAAACTTCATGAGATAAGTATGAATTTTGAACCTGAAGATGTAGATGCAATTTTGTCTATTTTAATATCCATCATAGGTCTTAATGATTGTAGAAAAAGGTATTACATAACAAGGAAGAAGGGGTTAGTTTAGTCATTCCTTAATGTAGTCTTTAGTGTTAATGAGTAAGTTATAAGTTAGTTAGGATGTTAAGTATTAGTTAATTCCTCTCTCAATGCATATAAACTTTATATATAGGACTTGTATTCTCATTTTCTTTTTCAAGATGAATAACAGAAGATCATCTCCTTCCTCCTCTATGTCTTCTTATTTCTTCTATCTCTGTAAAGTCTACTGCATTTATCTGTAATTGCATAAACAATTTCATGGCATCAGAGCAGTCGAGCAAGAAATCTTAGCTCGGTGTTTGATTTTTGTTCTTCCACAAAAATTAGTTCTTCTCTACTGTTTTCTGCGAGTGTGTTCTTGAAATTCTTTGTCATCAATGGTGACTGATGATTTGACACCCCTAGATGTGAGTCAAATTTCACATGCAGCGGGTACAACAAAAGGATTCAATTTTAACCAAGCCCCATGAATTGACTACAACCATCCATTGTTTCTTTCACTAGCAGATGTGAGTGGAATTCAAATTACTCATTTCAATTGACAAGTATCGAAAATTACTCTATCTGATATCGTTCTATGAGGGTAACACTGCTGGATAGGAACAAATTGGGGTTAGTTGATGGGTCGTGGTCTAAAGAAAAATTCCCAGAATGTACTTGGAATCACTGAAAAAGAGTGAATACTATTGTGTTATCTTGGATTATGAATTCTGTTGCAAGTGGCCTTCTTGGTGGCATTATGTATTCTCTAGTGCCCAGGCAGTTTGGAATGACTTGCATGAACTATTTAACAAAGTAGATGGATCTAGATCATTCAATTTGCATAAGGAAATTGCTATTCTAAGCCAAGGGACAACTTCTGTTTCTGTGTACTTTTCAAAACTCAAAAATTTGTGGGAAGAATTCGAAGCCTTAGTCCCTGCTCCTGGGTATGATTGTGCAAAGTCCAAGGACTTTGTAGTGCATATACAGAAACTAAAATTATTTTAATTCTTGATGGGGTTGAATGACTCGTACAACTAAGCTAGGAGTCAGATCTTGATGATGAGTCCTACACCAACTGTTAATCAAACCTATGCGTTAATCATCAATGATGAAGGCCAAAAATCTATTGTTGCTGCCTCTGGACTATTGGGTGCAAATCCAGCCATGTATGCAAATCATTATGATGTGGCTATGTATACCAAAACTGGACATGGAGGAAATCATAAGTTCAAGAAGAACTATAATATCCAATGTGATTTCTGCAAAATGAAAGGACATAACAAAGAAAATTACTATAAAATTGTGGGGTATCCCTCTGAATTCAAGAATAGGAAAAGCGGGAGTTAGAAATGCAGCCTACAATGTGATGACCGGAAACAATGCACATATCAGGAATACAAGTTACAATGGTTCAAGTGATGTCAACTCCTAGACAAATCAATTTCAAGCATCAGGATATTCATTTAATCGGATGCCAATGTATACAAATTCAGACACAGGATAGCTCAATTACAATATGGGACAAGGACCTACTACTCAGCTGAATGTACAAGGGTTGCCTCCAATAACAAGTTGCACTTTTTCAAAAGAACAGTATGAACAAATCCTACATATATTGAATAAAACCTCAGGTGTTAATAGTTCAGAGACTTCTTCTACAGCTAATGAAGCAGGTATTAACATTATTTGTTTAGCTTCTACTGGTCTACAAGAGTGGATAATCGACACTGGTACTACCAATCATATGGTAGCTGACATAGGTCTGTTAAACAAAGCCTCAATTATGCAACCAGACTATCCAAAGAAAGTGTTCCTACCTAATGGAGATATCACACATCTAGCTCACACTAGTTCCAGCAATATCACAAATAGAATCACAATAACAAATATGTTTCATATTCCACAGTTCAGGTACAATTTATTATCAGTCTCTAAGGTCACAAAAAAACTAAAGTGCTCAGTAGTCGTTTTTCCTGATTTTTGTATTTTTCAAGATCTCTTCAATGGGCAGGTGAGAGTGATTGGTAGAGAAGACAGTGGATTATACATTCTAAGTGGAAATAGTCAACCAGTTAGAACTAGTGATGAAGTCATGTTAGCAGGAAAAAAGCTTTCAGTTATTATTGAGCTCAAGACAAATGAAGACATAGATCTATGGCATAAAAGATTTGGACATGTATCAGCATCAGTACTCAAGAAATTACTATCTGTAACGACTGAAATAATAGCTGAAAGATCAATGTACTGTGTATCCATGTGCAAAACAAACAAGACTTCCTTTTCTAATCAGTAATACAAAAACTTGTGTTTGTTTTGAATTAGTACATATTGATTTATGGGATCCTTACAAATTACCTACAACTGATGAAAGCAAATACTTCTTAACAGTGGTTGATGACTACACTAGATTTACTTGGATATATTTGTTGAAATTGAAGTCTGATGTGAGCAATATGCTATAGAAGTTCATTGCATTTGTCAGAACCCAGTTTGATAAGCTAATCAAGGTAATCAAAACAGATAATGGTACTGAATCTGTAAATTCAATATGTGAAACCATGTTCAACAATCTAGTAATTATTCATCAAAAAATCTGTGCTTATACACCTCAGCAAAATAGAGTTGTTGAGAGGAAGCACATGCATATTCTAGAAGTCAGAAGGGCAGTAAGAGTTCAAGCAAACATACCAATCAAATTCTGGGGGTATTATGTTTTAACTGCAGTTTACTTGATCAATAGACTACCAAGCATAGTCATAAACAATCAAACACCTTATGAGAGGTTGTTTGACATAAAGCCTTCTGTAACTCATCTGAGAGTACTGGATGTCTAGCTTATGCAAAGATAGTCCAGGAACATGACAAAATGATGCCCATATAAAAAAAATGACAGTACATATGAGATATGCAGATGAACAGAAGGGATACTTACTATATGATCTAGAAAACATATTTTTTTTTTTTGTAAGTAGAGATGTTAGTTTCAAGGAAGATATATTCCCACTCAAATAAAATCAAAGAACATCTACCACTATATTCACTCAAGACAAAAACTTCCACAAATTGTTCTATGAAACAAGTGGTCAACCATCTACAACTCTAAATCAGAGAATCACTAAAACAACTGAGAATCATGATACTGCTACTCCTGAATTCTTTGATCAACCTGCTGCATTTAATTCAGAAGCAAAACTCATGGATCAACAAGATGAGTTAAGTCAGTTGGATCAAACCACTGAGCTTCAACCACCAAATATATCATCTTCTATTCAACCACCTCCAACCACTATTGTCTCATTAGATCAGGTTGAGCTCAGAAAGTCACAAAGGGTAAAAAGGCCACCTCTTTGGCTTGGAGACTTTGTCTCTCTAAATATTCATCAAGAGACACCCTATGCATTGTCTAAATATATTACATATGACAATATATCACCTAAATATAAAGATTATACAATAACTATCTCTTCAACCATAGAGCCTACAAGCTATTCAGGCTATCAAGGATCCTAGATTGATAAAAGCAATGAAAGCTGAAATTAAAGCATTACAAGACAACCATACATGGGACATAGTCAACCTACCAGAAGGCAAACATCCAATAGGATGCAAATGGATCTATAAAATTAAATATAAAACTTCAGGGGAAATTGAAAGATCCAAAGCCAGGTTAGTAGCAAAAGGATTTAGCCAACACGATGTCATTGATTATCAAGAAACTTTCAGCCCAGTAGTTAAAATGAAGACAGCCAGAACAATACTTGCTATTGCTGCCCAAAAAATAGTGGCCTATACATCAAATAGATGTATACAATGCCTTTCTACAAGGGGATCTCTATGATAAAATTTACGTGTGAATGCCACAAGGATTTACTAGTCAGGGGGAGAAAACATTAGCATGCCGACTTGGTAAATCCTTATATGGTTTGAAACAGGCTCCGAGACAATGGAATGCTAAGTTAACAGAGACTTATTGGGGTATGCATTTTAGCAAAGTCAGTTTGATCATTCTCTTTTCTTCAAGAAGACTTCAGAAGGCATCACTATAGTGTTAGTGTATGTTGATGATATGCTTATCATAGGAGACAATCTCAATTTGATACAAAATACCAAAACTGCTCTACATAAGGCTTTCAAAATGAAAGACTTAGGTGAGCTAAAGTATTCTTAGGCATTGAATTTACGAGGTCTAAGCAAGGAATCCTAATGCACCAAAGGAAATATGCACTAGAGCTTATTTCTGAAACTGGACTAGGATCTGCTAAACCTGCTATCACACCTCTAGATTACAATATAAAGCTCACATTAAAGGAATATGATGATTGTATAAAGATGTCTGAATCAGACACATTTACTAATGATAAAGAACTGGAGGATCACACTCCTTATCAAAGATTGATAGGTAAGTTGTTGTACATTATCATGACTCGACCTGATAAATTTTTTAGTGTTCAGACTCTCAGTCAGTTCCTTCAAAATCCTAAAAGGTCTCACATGGAAGTTGCACTTAGAATTGTAAGATATTTGAAAAAATAGCCTGGCCAAGGAATTCAACTATCTAATAACATCAGCAATACAGTCATGGGATTTTGTGATGCTGATTGGGCTTCCTGACCACATACAAGAAAATTTGTTATAGGTTATATGATTAAACTTGGAGATTCTTTAGTTTCCTGGAAATCTAAGAAGCAAACAACTGTGTCAAAAAGCTCAGCAAAAGCAGAATATAGAAGCATTGCTTCCACAGTTGCAGAACTAATCTGGATGATTGGCTTACTAAAAGAAGTTGATTTTCAGATCAAACTACCTGTTGATATTTACAGTGATAGTAAAGTTGCTATGCAGATTGCAGCCAATACGGTATATCATGAGAGAACCAAACACATCGAAATTGATTGGCACTTCATTAGAGAGAAAATACTACAATGACTGATCACAACTAAGTACATTCCAACCAAAGAACAACCAGCAGACCTTTTAACTAAAGGGCTCAACAAAGTCCAACATGAATACCTTAGCTCCAAGCTAGGAGTGTACAATATTTTTGCACTACCTAGCTTGAGGGGAGTGTAGAAAAAGGTATTACATAACAAGGAAGAATGGGTTAGTTTAGTCATTTCTTATTGTATCCGTTAGTGTTAATGAGTTAATTATAAGTTATTTAGGGTGTTAAGTAGTAGTTAATTCCTCTCTCGGTACATATAGACTTTATATATAGAACTTGTACTCTCATTTTCTTTTTTCAAGATGAATAACAGAAGATCAACTCCTTCGTCCTCTATGTCTTCTTCTTTCTTCTATCTTTGTAAAGTCTACTGCATTTCTCTGTAATTGCATAAACAATTTCATAGATTAATATGGCATCATTCAAAATCTCGGAACTATGAAGTCAAGTTAAGTTACTATTTAGCAAAGGATTTGGCGGGTAAGGCTATTGGGAATTCGGAAGCCCATGCGAGTTATCATTCTTTTCCTAAAAGCTTCTGGGATTCTTTGTGGAACTTAGAAATTAAAAATATATTTAAACATTTTCTAAGGAAGTGTGTGATTAACTCTTTACCCGTTAATGCTACCTTAGCTAAAACATTGCAGAACGTGGATAGCATGTGTAAGATTTGTGGTTTTGAAAGTGAATATATCGAACATATGCTATTTAGATGTCCTCTGTCTCAGCTTGTATGGAAACAAAGTCCTATTAATTGGCATGATATTGAAAAAATAACTCACTTTTCTGTTTGGTGTACAACTTATTTTTAACCGCTAAGCATTTTCATGAATATGTAGAATTGTTACATTTGAGTGTTAATATTATGTGACAAATTTGGAAAGGTAGGAATGCTTGGTGCTTTAATCAGGAAATGTTAGAACCAACTGATATTATTTCTAAAGATCTTTTTGAGTATGAAGAATATAAAGATATATTAACTAATTGCCTCGTAGTCCGGTCTTCAACTGGAAATCAACATCCGGCTAAACTAACAAATTTTCAAGATGGTACTTTACTATTTACCGATGCAGGATTACGGTGTGATGATAGATTTGTGAGTATTGGTTTTGCGTCTTTCAATAGCCTTGAAAAACTACATCATGCCCATAGATCCCCAATTCATTATGTTGGAAAAATCATGACTGCTGAAGCGATTGCTATAAGAAAGGCTCTTGAATGTGCTATTACTCATGGATGGGAAAATGTGAACAAATTAAAGTAGCTCATAGTTTAGCTAGATTTTCTATTTCTTTGTTGAAGGACATCTCTTGAGAAATATTTTTCCCAAGTTGGATTGTCCTGAACTTTGTTGTTCGTTGATGCAGTAATATGAAGTCATTTGTTTTAGGACAAAAAAAATCACCAGAAATATTTTGTCCTACTAGCACCCTAGCTCCCAGTCCCTCGCAAAGAAAGGGAAAGGTGGGTGCGTGGGGGGATGAATTAGTTAGTTGATGCATCTGCATTTTTTTGCAATTTTTTTATTTTAAGTACTAATAGCATAGCTTAATACACTAGAAAGCACATGCATTCGCTTATTCAGGGATTGAATAACTTTAACCTTTTCAATTATAGAGGGTAAAAAGCTATCATGTTTATTTCCGTCACATTTGTTTTTGAATTCTTTTAAAGTCAAAAACATGTTCAATCCTTGTTAATTCCAATTACAAAAGAAAATGAATTAATTGGATGGAACTCTCTTATTCTATAACTCATCTACACGGGGGTGGGGGTAGGGGCAGATCCACCCCTTTACAATGGAGTGGCATGGCACCCGCTAAGATGATAAATTTTTTATATATTTATGTTAGAAATTTTCTTAAATTAGGTTAAATATCTGATCCTACCACCCGCAGCCGTAAATTAGACAAATATGCCATGGCTGGTAGATCTTTTTGAAAGCTTTTCTCAAGTGTAAAATTCAAGTTGGAAATTATCTTGAAACTTGCCTGACTTTTCCTTTTCGTGTGCTTTTTATTTCTTTTTGTCCCAGTCATTTTCCTTTTTGGCTACCTCCCAATTTTTTATTTATCGTTTCATTATTTTTTTTATGTTTCTTTTCTTTGTTCTATTATTTGTATGTGGTCTCTAACCAGAATACTCAAAAAAGAGACTCTGAAATTATAAAATTCTATAAAATAAATATTCCTCTTAATCTCAAATTTATGAGTTTTCTTCTTTCATATCCAAAAAATATTAGTCTTAATGGGAATTTCGATTGAGATCAAATTTTTTCATCCTTTTTTATTATATCATAAAAATTTGTGTTATTCTATGGTTATTAAATATAATTTAAATCACTTTACTATTAAATTATGACAAAAATTTCGTAAGCATTGCTTAAAAAATATGAGATTTATGATTTTGATTTTTGAGAACTTGTAGTTTATTAAATTCTATACTTGTGGGGTATAATTTAATCTATTGAAGATATTTTTAAAAAAATTCTTATTCTGATTGATGATTCCCTTATTGAAGATGTTATCTTACTTGTATAAATTTATTTTAGCATACAAAAAAAAAAGATGTAATTTCTTAGTGAAAATATTGATTTTACTTGTGTTGTTATAATAAAGGTATGATTCCTTATTTAAAATGCTAATTACGTCTATTTTTTAATATCTGAGAAATAATTTTTGTATTTGCAATTAAAAATACATATTAAGTTGACACGAATAAACTCAAAAAAATTGAATAAACATTCATAACAAATTTTATATTAGTCATTACAAGGTATACATTAAAAAATATTATGGCACCCGCCACCTTCAAATTCTAGATCCACCTCTCGGTGGGGGAGTAAAAAAAAAAACTCATCTACACATGCGATTACGTACTACTAGAACTATACTTGCGTATTTTGAAAGGATTACATCGAACATAATGTTAATGAGATAATAGTGCAAAAATCAAAGTAACCTCTTACTAATTTTTAAGGGGCCAAGCAAATACTCTAAATGATAACTAACATGTATTAAAAAAGTAATTTAACACATACTATTTGTATACAGTCGAAGTCGAGCTCGACTTCAACTTGGTAGATTAGGTTTGGAACATGGCGACCACGGACTGAAGATCAACCTCGAGTTTCATCGAGCTAGAACCCGAGGTCGGAAAACCAACCTTCGAGGAAAATTGAGTCTGGTGTCGACCTTAGCCTCGAATGAGCTCGATGATAACTAACAGAAGACCGAAATATCCGCGACCGGATGAATATTACGGCGAGAATCTCGGCACATATCAGTAAGGAACTGATAATCAGCAAATTAAGAGATTTTTACCTTTTATAAAAATATACCTAGAATAAGACTCCTCTACTATATAAAGGGAGTTAGATAATTCATTAAAAATACTGTAACATGCATCCCTAAGCAATATATTGTTATTCCTAGTTCTTATTATCTCATCATTCTGTTCCGGCATCGATTCAAGCATTTTTGACTCAAAGGTGATCAACCTTCAAGGCTAAGATTGTTCAACTTGTGTGGTTTGCATTTACCTTTTCATCGTTGATTTCAATATTAATCTGATTTCTCATTTTTGTATCAAGTTAGAACACGTATCCTTAAAACTACGTATAAATTTAATTGTTATCCGATTTTGAGGTAAATAGTTTGGCGCCCACCGTGGGGCTAAGGATAATAATGGCTATTTGATACGAATTTCCATAAGACACACTACTTTACACTTGCGCTTTGAAGTGTCTTTGATTCCAAGCTAAAATACAAAATGTCGAACTCTCAATTAGCACTCCTGCATGTTGACAACGAGTCCGGTCATCAAGGTGAAAATAACAACATAGCGTCCGGAAACAAGGTACCACCTGCTGATCCCATTAGAGTTCCGATCGCAGACCCGATTGAAGCTAATTCATATGTGGCTATCGATGCAAACTTGCCTACCGACCCCGAAAATAACGTTCGTGAGGGAGCTCGATCGGCAACTAGAAACACAGAAAACGTTGAAGGAGACGGGATTGGTCTACAGTTGATCTTCAAAATGCTGCAGGCTGAACAAGCGGCATTAGCTCAATTACACAACCAGAGCCATGCAACGAGCAGGATCGAGCCCGATCCGCCCCGGGAAGTCACCCGTAAGGATGAACCGGTCATAGAAAGGTCAAATGAACATGAATCAGGGGCTAACCCCGAGATTATAAAGATGCTCGAGGAGCTGAAAAAATGGATAGAATCAGGGTAGAAGAAAATCGAAGCTAACAACAAGAGGGTGGAGACCTATAACTCCAAGGTAGACCAAATACCAGGAGCACCTCCTATATTGAAAGGACTGGATTCCAGGAAGTTCGTGCAAAAACCTTTTTCTTCGAGTGCGGCTCCGAAGCCGATCCCCAAAAAATTTTGTATGCCCGAAATACGTAAGTATAATAGAACGGCTGACCCAAACGAGCATGTGACCTGTTATACATATTTCATCAAAGGGAACGACTTGGAGGACGACGAAATCAAGTCTGTTCTATTGAAAATATTTGGGGAGACCCTGTCAAAGGGAGCTATAATATAGTATCACAATTTACCTCCTAATTCTAGTGACTCATTTGCTATGCTTGCAGACTCTTTCGTAAAAGCACATGTTGGTGCCATCAAGGTCGATACTAGGAAATCAGACCTTTTCAAAGTTAAACAGAGGGATAACGAGATGCTCAAGGAATTTGTGTCCCGTTTTCAAATGGAACGAATGGATCTGCCACCGGTCGCTGATGACTGAGCTGTTCAAGCTTTCACTTAGGGACTCAATATATAAAGCTCGGTGGCTTCACAGCAGCTGAAGAAGAACCTGATAGAATACCCAGACATTACATGGGACAATGTGCATAACCAGTATCAATCGAAAATTAGAGTCGAAGATGATCAACCCGAGGCCACTTCGGGATCTATTTATCCCGCCAGAACCCTCGACAGCGTCAAGAGAGACATCGATCGTGAACCAAGGCTAAATAGGGATCGGTACCAGCCATATAATGTAGATCGGAGACGTAGTGGGTATGGGCGGAACTCCATAAGAAATGACCGAGGTCAATGAAACCGAGGACTCATGACCAAAAATGGCTTCGACAGGTCCGTCGGGCATAAGGAAGCACCAAGGCTATCAGAATATAACTTTAATGTCGATGATGCCGCCATTGTATTAGCTATCGGGCGCATCAAAGATACCAAATGGCCTCGACCTCTATAGTCCGATCCAACCCAAAGGGATCCTAACCAGATGTGTAAATATCATAGCACTCACGGTCATAGAACGGAAGATTGTCGACAGCTGAGAGTTAAAGTATCCAGTCTATTCAACAATAGGCACCTTCGAGAATTCTTGAGCGACCAAGCTAGGAATCATTTCAGGAACATGGATTCTAACAAATAGGAAGAACAAGAAGAACCTCAACACGTCATTAATATGATCATCGGTGGGGTTGATACCCCACAAGGGCCGACGTTGAAACGCACCAAAGTATCCATCACTAGGGAGAAACGAACTCGAGACTAAATACCGGAAGGAACTTTATCCTTCAATGACGAGGATGTGGAAGGGATCGTGCAACCCCACAATGATGCACTGGTACTATCTGTACTCGTAAATAAAATTCAGCTTAAACGTGTGTTAATTGATCGAGGTAGCTCAACCAACATCATTCTATCAAGGGTCGTGGAGCAGCTCGGTCTACAAGACCAAATCGTACATGCAGTCCGAGTTCTAAATGGGTTTAACATGGCATGTGAGACAACTAAGGGCGAAATAACGTTTCCAGTAAACACCGATGGGACCATCCAGGAGACTAAATTTTATGCTATCAAAGGAGACATGAGGTACACTGCTTTATTTGGAAGGCCATGGATCCAGAACATGAGGGCAGTTCCCTCGACACTGCACCAGGCATTGAAATTCCCAACACCTGACGGAGTCAAAATAGTCTATGGTGAATAACCGACTGCAAAGGAAATGTTCGCGGTCGAGGAGGTGATACCGGCATCTACAATTTCAACACCGAAGGATCCAAATCAGATGGTAAAAAAATGGGGCCAAATAGCAATCATCGATACCATCCTCGACAGATTCGGACAAACAAAGGGAAACCGAGGATGATGATTATGGGGTTCCCAGATCTTTTATAGCCCCCGATGATTTCGACGCCATTAAATCGACGGTCGAAGACCTGGAATAAGTCATACTGTGAAAATGCTTGCCCGATCGAAAGGTATACCTGGGCACAGGGTTAAGCTCCAAGCTTAGGGAAACACTCATTCAATTTCTTATAACTAACAAAGATTATTTTGCTTGGTCCCACCTTGACATGATAGGGATCCCACCGGATATAACCACTTACAAGCTAAGCTTGGACCCGAAGTTTTACCCGGTCAAATAGAAGAGGAGACCCCAGTCCGAGATCAAGCATGCTTTCATCAAGGACGAGGTATCTAAACTTCTTAAAATAGGGTATATTAGAGGTTAAATACCTGGATTGGTTATCAAACGTAGTGGTAGTCCCTAAAAAGGGAATAAACTAAGAATGTATGTAGGCTACAAATATTTGAATAAGGCATGTCCCAAAGACACCTTTCCTTTACTATATGGTCAATGCTATGGCCGGACACAAGATCCTCAGTTTTCTCGATGCCTATTCCGTGTACAACCAAAAACGGATGGACCCGAGTGATCAGGAAAAAACTATCTTCATCACTAAATATGGCACATATTGTTATAACGTAATCCCGTTTGGATTAAAAAATGTCGGTGCCACATACCAATGTGTAGTAAATCGGATGTTCGAGGAACAAATAGGAAAATCAATGGAAGTTTACATTGACGACATGTTAGTTAAGTCCCTGCGAGCAGAGGACCATTTAAAACATTTGCAGAAAACCTTCAGCATACTGAAGCAATACAATATGAAGCTGAACCCGAAAAAATATGCGTTTGGAGTTAGGTCGGGTAAGTTCCTCGGATTCATGGTATCCAATCGGGAAATTGAGATCAATCCCGATAATATCAAAGCCATCAAAGAAATCACGGTTGTGGACAATGTGAAGGTCGTGCAAAGGTTAACCGGACACATAGTCGCCCTGGGGCGATTTATTTCAAGGTCATCCGACAAGAGTCACTGATTCTTCGCACTATTGAAGAAGAGAATAACTTCTCATGGACCCCGGAATGCCAACGAGCTTTGGAGGAACTCAAGAGGTACTTATCGAGCCCACCACTACTTCACACACTAAAATCAGATGAACAATTGTACTTGTACTTGGCGGTCTCGAAGATAGCGGTAAGTGGAGTCCTAGTTCGAGAAGAGCAAGATACGCAATTTCCAATTTACTATGTTAGTAGAACCTTAGGTGAGGCCGAAACTAGGCACCCTCACCTAGAAAAACTGGCGCTCGCTTTACTAAGCGCCTCTAGGAAGCTAAAACTGTACTTCCGGTGTCACCTCATATGTGTCGTAACTACTTACCCGTTGAGAAACATTGTGCATAAGCCCGAACTCTCTGACCGGTTGGCCAAATAGGCCGTAGAAATAAGTGGGTACGATATTGAATACCGACCTCGGACCGCCATCAAGTCTCAAATTTTGGCAGACTTTGTGGTCGACTTTACGCTGGCCCTAATACCCGAGGTCGAAAGAGAACTATTGGTTAACTCAGGAACTTCCTCGAGAATGTGGACCCTCTTTACGGATGGAACCTCAAATGAAAAAGGGTACGAACATGGCATCGTACTAAATCCACCAACAGATAATATAATTAGAAAATCTATTAAGACTGTGAAATTGACTAACAACGAGGCCGAATATGAGGGCATGATTGCAGGCCTTGAACTAGCCAAACGCTTGGGGGCAGAGGTGATAGAAGCCAAGTGGGACTCCCTCCTCGTGGTAAACCAAGTTAATGGGACATTCGAGGTCAGAGAAGAATGAGTGCAAAAATACTTGGATAAGTTACAAGTGACATTATATCGGTTCAAGGAATGGACTCTACAACATGTACCTCGGGATCAAAACAGCGAGGCCGATGCCCTCGCTAGCTTGGGGTCGTCGATCGAAGATGACGAGTTCAACTCAGGAGAAGTCATACAACTCATGAGATTGGTTGTGGAAGAAGGCCATGCCAAGATCAACTCAACGAGCCTAACTTGCGACTGGAGGAATAAGTACGTGGAATATCTAAGAACTAGTAAACTGCCCTGGGATCTAAAAGAATTGAGGGCCCTGCGTACAAAGGCAGCCCGATTTAGCATGTCAGAAGAAGGAACTCTGTTCAGAAGAACGTTCGATGACCCACTTGTAATTTGTCTAAGGTCGGGTGATACTCAGTACGTTTTGAGGGAAATCCACGAAGGCACATGTGGAAATCACTCGGGAGCCGAATAGTCGGTCCGAAAAATAGTCAGATACTACTGGATCGACATGGAAAAAGATGCGAAGGAGTTCGTTCGAAAATGTGATAAATGCCAAAGACACGCTTCGATGATTCATCAACCCGGGGAGATGCTGCATTCGGTTTTGTCGCCATGACCGTTCATGAAGCGGGGAATAGACATCGTTGACCCCCTCCCATAGGCACACGGTAAGGCTAAATTTATATTGTTTATGACTGATTATTTTTCTAAATGGGTGGAAGCCTAGGCGTACGAGAAGGTCAGGGAGAAGGAAGCCATTGATTTCATTTGGGACCACATCATATGACGATTCGGAATGCTGGTCGAGATTGTATGCGATAATGGGAAATAATTCGTCGGCAACAAAGTAACCAAATTCCTTGAAGACCACAATATCAAAAAGATCCTATCAACACCTTATATCCCTAATGGGAATGTACAAGCTGAATCTACTAACAAAACCATACTCTAAAACCTCAAAAAGAGGTTAACGAATGCCAAAGGAAGATGGAAGGAAGTGCTACCCGAAGTCCAATGGGCATACCATACGAGCTCGAAGTCCAGTACCGGGGCTACCCCGTTCTCTTTGGTTTATGGCGCCGAAGCTTTGATACCGATAGAGGTCGGAGAACCAAGTATCATATTCCGATATGCAGCAAAGGAATCAAATAACGAGGCTATGAGTACGAGCCTGGAACTATTAGATGAAAGGCGTGAAGTCGCCCTTGTCCGGTTGGCCGCAAAAGAATAGCGGATCGAAAGGTATTACAATAGAAGGGCCAACCTTCGACACTTCAATACCGGGGACTTGGTACTAAGAAAGGTCACACTAAACACCCAGCATCCGAACGAAGGGAAATTGGGACCGAACTGGGAAGGACAATTCCAAATTATCGAGATCACTAGAAAAGGATCCTACAAACTCGGAACAATGAACGATGAGCAACTACCGAACAACTGGAATATAACTCACTTAAAGTGATATTAATACTAAGGTGTGGCCCCGTTCTTTCTTTTATTTACATTTTAAACTAACGCTTGCAGGTAGCCAACAAGGGACAATACGAGATTTTAGGTCTAAAAGTACGCGTTGCACTTTTTTCCCTTGAACCGATTTTGTCCCAAATGAGTTTTACGACAAGGTTTTTAATGAGGCAACAAGTAAATCATGCTAACTTAGAATTGAAGGCTAGTAGCAAATCGGTACGATGATAATAACATCATTCGAGGCCTCTCTTCGATCAACCCCGAACACTGGGGGGCATTACCCTTTGATATTAACTTTAGCATGGAAAGAGACTTCAGGATTGAAGGGTCTCGATCGATAGTATTTAATGGATGGGCCAAACGGTAAAATGAACCATGCCCACATATACTGCTCGAACCCTGACACAAAGCATGTACACATGTATTACTATTATGCACAAGAATAAAGAGAAGTATCTTCCTTGAAAAACATCTTGTCCTTTAAAATTTTTCCTTTGCATTTCTTAAGGAATTACCTACTTCCGATCCCCTAAAGGTTTCGAGCCCAAGGGCCGCCTTGACCTGAGTTCGAACAATCACTCGGGGACTACCATCCGAAAACAAACTCGGATGGTCCAAGCTATTAGACCTCGGGAGTATAAGACCTATATGGCAACCCCCGAATTTCAAAGGCCACGACTGCCCCCATTCGGGGACTGTTATCTTAGGCAATCTCGGATAACTCAGGAAAGCAAGCCCATTGGGTGACACCCGAACTAAAAAGGCTACGTCCATATTAACACGGCTCGGAGACGTCCGAGATCCGTAACAAAAATAAGGCCTTCAAAATCTTTTTCATAACCAATTCTAAAGGCTACCCTCAACAGATTATAATCTAAATTGCTTACTTTGGGAGAAAGTCTTCGGTAACACCGAACTCCCAGGATGCGTTAAAATAGAATAATGTAGAGGCGAGATTAGTTCGAACCTTCAAACATAACCTAATTATTTCATACTAAGGCATTTCGATCTTTGTGAATACAAATAATAAAGCAAAGGGAAAAATCCAAAAGTTGTGAAAGGGAAAGAAAGCCTTATATATTCATATCGAAAATTCTTTTTACAAGGGCCAAATAGCCCCGATACAAAATGTTACAACGGCCAAACAACCTCAAAAAGCAAAAGACAAAAACATCCTAAGTGGCCTAGTCTTTGCCGGGGGCCGCATCATCGCCTTCGAGGTCTCCGTCACCTTCGGACTCACCTGAATCTTCAGACCCCACGAAATCTTCCTCCTCTGGGAAAACCAGCTTCCTGGCCTTGGCTTCGAATACCTTAGCATTCTCGATTTTAGCCAACAGGTCAAACCCCCGAGCATGAACTCCCTCGAGGGCCTCCCTTTGGGATTTCCACTTCATATGCTCCACCATATTTCTCACTTGGTCCTGAGCCACCTCGGCATCAGCCTTGTGCCGGGCCACCCTCTCATCAGCCTCGGCCGTGACCACGGCAACCTCAAACTTTGCCGCCTCAAGTTCCTTAGCCAAATTTTCTTGACCGTAGACCGCCGAGCTCAACTGAGTCTGGAGCTCCTCGATCGTTTTGGCCTGTACCAAGGCCTTTTCCTTTGCATCCCGGAGCTGGACCTCAGTCGAAGCCAATTATGCCCGGGCAGTGTCCTTTTTCGAGGCCAAGCGGTCCATGTTTCTTTTTCATTCTTCGTCCTCAGCTTTCACCGTGTCCACCTCCGCCTGGAATTGCTCGATCTGGTCAAGGTTTTTTTGAACCTACGGGTTCATACCGTTATTCATTGTGTCTGACTGATCGTTACTAACTTCGAATACTCTTCTTACCTTCTCGACCAGGTTGACATGCTCCTTCCGAACATCTTCAGAAGAGGTTCCAGTGTCGGTTCCTCAGTAGCAACAGATGAAATATTTTCCTCTACAGACGGTCGCGAAGCAGAGGGAGTTTCTTTTTAGGGAACAAATTTTGAGGTCTTCGCCATTTCTTTAATAGGTGAAGGAAAGAGAGGAAATTTAAAGATTAAGTTTGATGGTAAAAACAAATTCGAAGTTCACGTGAAAAGATTTCAGAATAGCCAAAGATTTAGTACTGGAAACTGTTGAAATTTCTAAGAAACAAGGGTAGAGAAGATTTGGATGTAAAAAGTTTGAATGAATGAAGAAGGGGATATTTATAGTTTCCAAATGACGGTTCAAAGCCGTAAGTGGCCGACCAGCGACTGACGAGCATTTAATGCCATGAAGATGTGACTAACGAGACCTTTCGTTCAATTTGTCGTTTCTGACGAGGAACACCGAAGAGAGATATCGGAGGTTCATATCGTTTCTCGTCGATTATTCTCCGAAAAATAAGGGGACTATCTGTATACGGTCGAAGTCAAGCTAGACTTCAACTTAGTAGATTAAGTTTGGAACATGGCGACCACAGACTGAAAATTGACCTCGAGTTTAACCAAGCTAGGACCCGATGTCGGAAAATCTGCCTTCGAAGAATATTGAGTCTGGTGTCGACCTTAGCCTCGAACGAGCTCGAGGATAACTAACAGAAGACCAAAATATCCACGAGCGGACGGATATTACGACGAGAATCTCGGCACGTATCAGTAAGGAACTGGTAATTAGTAAATCAAGAGATTTTTACCTTTTATAAAAATGTACTTAGAATAGGACTCCTCTACTATATAAAGGGGGTCTGATAATTTATTAAAAATACTGTAACACGCATCCCTAAGCAATATATCGTTATTCCTAGTTCTTATTATCTCATCATTCTGTTCCGACATCGATTAAAGTATTTTTGACTCAAAGGTGATCAACCTTCAAGGCTAAGATTGTTCAAATTGTGTGGTTTGCATTTACCTTTTCATCGTTTATTTCAATATTAATCTGATTTCTCATTTTTGTATCAAGTTAGATCACGTATCCTTAAAACCATGTATAAATTCAATTGTTATCCGATTTTGAGGGTAAACACTATTACTTAAGTTATACTCTCTTAGTGCCAAACTTAAATTAGGGGGTTCGTGATTTAATTTGACTTATTTTTTATCGCAAAAATAAAAATAATATATATATATATATATATATATATATATATATATATATATATATATATATATATATATATATAACAACAAATCAATTGTATGTGTTTACTGAATAATAAAGCAAATGAAACCATCATACCATATTTTTTTGTTTATACGAAGCTTTCATTTAGAGGTATGACTCAACTATAAATTTTATAGGATTAAAATGAGGCAGAACAACAATAAATTTAGTCATAGTTTGTTTCAGTTATCGGATTCATTATTAAATATTTGTATATATTTAATAAAATGTTTTTAATATAAATATAGAATCAAGCAAAACTAGATTTGTGTATTTTTGGCCCTTTTCCTGCAACAGAAAAAAACGTTATTAGTCACAGCTGTTTTTGGCGTGTCATACGACTCCAAAAGTGTCTATATATTAGTAGTTCAAAGGGATATTCATAAACCCATCTTGGCCTCGTGAATGCGCTCTTTCTTTTTTGTGTCATTCACGATTCAAGAAAGTGTTTTCTGTCGTTGTTCTTCAAATGCTTCAAGAAAGAACCAAACCCATGGAAAAGATTGCTCGATTTCGTCCCCCCTCTGACACTGATCTGATAATGCAACTGTTGAAATTTGTGGCTGGAAAATGCTTACCAACTGAAGGATTGATTGGCTTTGCAGATATTTACAGCAATGAGCCATGGCAATTAATTGGAGACCTGAGTTCCAAGAAAACCCATTACTTCCTCACCCAATTGAAGAAGAAGAAGCCCACTGATGCCAGATTCAACAGAACTACTGGTAATGGGACTTGGACACAGCAGAATAAAGGCAAGAAAATTCTTGATGAAGATGATAGTCTGATTATTGGGTATAAAAGAAGCTTGACTTACAAGCACAAGAAAGACTCCTCTTTGAATGGCCGCTGGTTGATGATGGAGTATTTCTTGGCTGAGTCTCTTCTTCAGAAGTTGAAATCTAAAGAAGCAAAAGAGTTTGTAATCTGTGCGATTAAGAAGAACCCCAGATCAGAAATCAGAGGAAACAGTATTGCTACTATTGTAGAGTATAAGATGTTCATTGATCGTGTCTTGCAAGAAGGGGTTCTTCTCCAAACCTCAGGACCCTCAGAACAGAGTACTATGATTTTGTCTGAGAACAGTCCTGTGATGGTGGAGAGTACCTCGTCTGATGGTGGAGAGTTCTCTATGGGACAACTAGTATCAAAAGATGGAATGTTGGTTATTGTAAACCAGACTGATTCTGATGAATTCTTTGGAATGGTGAACGTGGAAAATCAAGAACGCTATTATCAGGAAGGTGATGAGGAGGAAGTTGATTGGGATTCTATATTGGATTTTGGGGATCATGGTTTAGTGCAGAATGACTTGCTTTACTAATTCTGGAAAATTGAAGCTTGGTAGATTTTTGAAAAGGGTATTTTTATTCTTGAGTTTCTTTGAAATCCAAGATAACTTTTTTAAATTAGGGTACTTTTAACTGGGATATCTGTGAAATCTTAAGAGCATGATTCTGACATTGACTTATTGGATATTTAGATTATGTTGGTGTTAGAATAACAACCAACACATTTTTTCATCATCGATTTTGTGCAATGTAGATGATGTTGTCATTTTCTCTGTGACTCTTAGAGTCCATTCTTATTGTTTATAATGAAAAGTTCAATTATGAAAGATGCTCTTTTTTATTTTGCTTTTGCTCATTGTTTCTTTGATATGTTTGACATTTTCTCTTGATGTTCTGTTTTATGTTTTGCTGTTTAAAGAATTTTGTTGCTTCACTATTTTTCGGTTGTTGGTATAGGATCACTCTTCTTATGATCTGTAATATCAAGCTACTAAAATTAAGACAACAACAGCAAATTAGAGGAGTCGAATTAATTTAGTACCTGAACAAAAAGTTCCATTTGTAACAATGAGTGTAGGAGATTTTAAAATTAAGGAGTGAAAACAGAATGCATTGACCATTGATGTTAAGCTATGCATTTTTTGGCATCTGAAAGTAATACTTCCTCAAGTTCCCTCTCCGTTTATAACATGGAAGTCGACGGTTAGTCATTTTTGTATGTCTTGTTGGCTAAATGGCTAACTTATGGAATGTTTTCTCTTGTACACTTCATTTGTGCATTCTATTTTACCTTAAGTTGCTCCGCTGGTAGCTGTATATGCACTTTCAGCTTCTTTGACTCTTCCCTAATACTCTTCTCAGCAACAATTTTATAAGGTCGTATTTTCTCTTGTACACTTCATTTAGCTCTTGATGGTTTATACTTTCTATCCTCCTTTTCATGTTCTCTGCTACCATGATATCCAGAAGCTATGCACAACCTGCTATTTCAACAAATAACAAATTAATGGGGAACTTATAGGCCCAAAACAGTTCAAAAAGTTCTTTTCTTCTCTTCTGATCGATAGTCGCTGATTCAATTCTTCATCCTTAGACCAATCCACCTCATTAATTCCAGCACTCCCTATGGAAACATTACAAAGAAAATCTGACTAACTGGATCAATTTCCTTGTCTTGAGTTTTCTCATTTCGAATCAGTGTATGTATGCATCATACTATTTAAGAACATACATGCCAAAATACTACAGATAATCGAAGGTGCAGGTGATCAACCTGCCCCATCTACAATTTTTATGATAACGACGACAGCAAGTATTACTGCAACCTTCCATAGTTCCATAATAGTCAAATGAATATGTACGTACTTCATGAACTGGAACGTTTGTAACTTTGCCCGTAGGAACAGAATGAGGCCACTAAAAAGACACAATGCGCAGAATAATGTTCCATTTTCTCTTGATCTTCTGTTGCCCTTTTCTTAATTAAAGAATTTTGGCGTTCATTATTTTTGGTCCTTATGTATGGAAAACATTGAATTTAGTCAGTTAATATCTCTAAAGATAACTTCCAAACACCTTATCAAAAAACTATATGTTCTTATCAAAATAGAGATAGCTGCCAAATAGCATGAGGAGTTGGACTGGGCGATCAGCCAATCACATATGCAAGGAGCAATAACGCAGTAGCAAAAATCCATAGGATGTCTCTGGCAAGGTGCATCTATTTTTCCTATTTTGGGAAAATAGGCGACAAAACAAAGCTAGTATTGCTGCAACAGCCACCAGACTGGAGAAATACGATTAGTCAGCTTAAGTTGATGTTTCTGGTTCTGCTTGCATTGTTCTGTGGTGCTGGCCAGTTTTATCTGGGACTTTTTAAGTGCTTGAATGTTTTGAATTGAATATTGGTTAGAACTTATATCTATTGTCATTCTTATTGCATTTCTAAACTACCTGTTTATGTTTACCGTTAACCAAAGAAAGCTGCTTGTTTACATTAGGCTTGGTGAATGTCGGAGAATGTATCTTCCCCCTGCATCTCCGGTTGATTAAAAGATGATAATTATTTAGGGTTTATGTACTTGTATGTACTCTGTGAAACCTTTTGTATGTATTCTGTGAAACCTTTTGATAAGGTTGTCAGTACAAGTAAGCTGTGAATAATTTTGTCCTGAAAAATTTCAAGTTAAATTTGATCTGAATGCAGTTTAAGGGCAAATTTATTGATAGATGAAACCTAGAATCTGAGATGGTTTTTTAGGTCGTAGATTATGCTGTCGCTGCTCAAAGATTATAAACTCCTGACTGGTCTCTGTTGTTTAGTTGAAGACACCTACTTGGATGATGTTTTGGTAATTTTATTTCCTCACTGGAATAGTGAACTTAAAAGGCAATAGTGTGCAGTGTACTACTCTATCATTTCGGCCAGCACGACTTGTTAGAGTTAGATGATGCAGTTTCAGCTGGAGAAAGAACTGTGTAATGCCGGAAGTTTTGAAGAATATAGGATGAAAGAACACCTTCTATACCTTCCGGTATACCAGCTAGTAGAATAAGAGTAGGATCACCTTGCTTTTGATATGTGGTATCAAATAAAAAATATAGGATTTAAAAAGGAAAATTAAAAGTTCATTTAAAATGTAATCTATAGCCTGCACTATTTCATGTTACTATTGTGCTTCTCTCACATAGGATCAACTGAAATTTATTTTGATGATCGGAGTGTTGTCGCAATGATACAATTGCCTTCCCTCCAGGTAATTTTTCTCTTTTTCCTTTTTTAGTAGTAGCTTCACTTCTGTACACTTTATTGTCATGAAAATCTACTTACTCACCTGTTCACAACAAGAAGCAATTGCTGCCTGATGATGGTGTTTCACCCATTAGAATCACTATTTGTCATGTGTTTAACTACGACGGCCAAAAATAGTTAGAGGGGAAGTACCATTGAGATCTGTTAGCTGTCTATCTACGGGTTATTGCATTATTTCATCCACATAGTCCCACAAGAAAGAAAAAATAAGACGTTCTGTTTGACATCTTGCAGAACTCCTTTACAGCTTTTCCAGTGAAGCAAGCAAGCTACAGAACATTGGCAACTGCATGTTTAAAGAAGATTACCAAATCAAAATGCCTACATGCTTTTAAGACATATTCACTTCAAAATGATATGTGATATCTATATTCTTTCTTGTCAAACTATGATCAACATTACAATTGTTGTCATCTCTGCGACATAATTCTTGTAATAACTGAAGGATTTCTCTTGTCCTAGAGTTAATGATTTTGGAGTTCATTTCCCATTATCTGCATTTGGAGAAATTGCCTTTTGTTTCTTCATTGATCCTTTCCATAAATTAGTATGTTTTCTCAATTCCTCATGACTGACCACCCTAGTATGTTTTCCCTCATCCATCAACAAAAATGTAGTATTCCGAAGCACAATAGTAACATGAAATAGTGCAGGCTATAGATTACATTTTAAAAAATGTAGTATTCCTCGCTGGTGGCTTCATTGACTCTTCTTTAGAAAGTTATATTTTCCTACATGACAATCATGAGCTCATATTTCCTCCAAAGTAGCTCACAGTGCGTACATGGACTCTCTCTCTCTCGATCCCACCCCCAACGACAGTCTCCACATACATGCTCACTTAATCATTTTTTCCAAGTTATAGCATTATAATTCAAAAAAAAGTTCATTTTCCTGTGTTTATAGGGACTTGTAGCCTAGGAACCACAAGGATAATACTTCTTCTTAGAACCAGAAAAGTACATATTCAGAAAGGATGTGGAAGGCTTAATATTTGTATAGGGATAAAACAGATTTGTGAATGAAAGAGTTGAAGCAACTAGGTACGTATATTGGACACTGAAGTGTCTTTAATGACACATGTCCTCCATTTTATGGCGCTGGTTATCTATGCATGTATTATCATACCATTCTGGGAATATGATATTTTGCAATCTACTTTGCTTCTATATTTTCTGCATTCAGAGTTTCAAGCTATTGCATTTTCATATTCCTGGCTCCCAAACAAGAAATGAACATTTATACAGATCCACAAAGAAACTTCATTTAGTCTTATAACTGGTTTCTTCTGCACCAAACAACTGAAATCCAAGGTAACATAACAAGGATAAATTATCTCAAGTTAATCACTTTAGCAAGATATAGGTGAACAAATACGTTGAAGCAGAGCAAGTGTCTCATTTGCCATCCTAATGCCTCCAGTGTCAATCGTCCCACTGTAGAAAATTCTGGCTAAATGCAGTGAGCACAAAGTTTTTGTCGCATCAGCTTCTTCTAACGTGAATCAGGTACTGCCCTACAGTTTCTTGATTGTTTATACATTATACACTTAAGCTGCAACCAGCTATTTCAACAAATAACAACTTAATGAGGATTGCCAGTTGAAATATCCCAAATCATGCTCTTGGAGATTGTTTCATACCATACAATACCTTTTTTAACTTGCACACCATATTTGTATCACCTGGAGTATTGTAATCTGGGGCAAACTCATGTAGATTTCTTCGGATAAATCCCCATGTAAAAATGTATTTTTTTTATATCATATTATTGCAATGGCCAGTCAAAGTTTGCAGCAATAGATAAATGGAATCGAACAGTATTTTTAACTTTGGCACAAGTACAAAGGCTCTTGATAATCAACACCATATGTTTGTGTAAAGCCACGAGCAATTAACCTTGCTTTATATCGATCAATTGTACCATCAGGTTTATGTTTTATCGAGAAAATACATTTACAATCAGCAGGTTTCTTCCACTCTGGTAAAGTCACAATATTCCAGGCTTGATTTCTTTCTAATGCTTGAATCTCCTCTGCCATGGATTTCACCCATATAGGATCATTGAGTGCCTCTTGTAGGAATGGTAACATTTGACATATGATTAACAAAACCTTGAATTGTACAAGGTAAGTGCATAGTCGAGACATAATGAGCAATAGGATACTTCTGATTCTTCTATGGGCACTTTGATCATTCACTAACATATATGGTAGTACTACCATCCAATTCTGCTCTTTACCGGTCCTCTCCACCTGAAGAGAAGTATTGGAGATCTTTGGAGAGAACTGCATTTCTTTTTCAGAGAAAGTCTCATCCTTTTTTATGTGACAGAAACCCAGAAAACACACACATTAAAGCACAAGGATTTAGTTTTGTACGTTGGTATTTCTGGAGTTGAACAAATGCAACACAGCCAAAAACTCGAAGAGCCAAATTTAGATGAGAAGGGACATTAAAAAAGGCAGAAAGTTTTTCCAAGAGTGTTTTGAAATGAAGACCACTACTAGGTACACGGTTCATAAGATCAAGAACAGATAAAATAGTATCTTCTCAAGCATAAGATTCTACATTAGCACCAAGAGACAAGCACGTGTAATTTCAAGAATATGACGATCTTTTCTTTTCAGCCACGCCATTTTGTTGAGGAGTAAAAGAGCAGGTTGTCTCATGAATAATACCATGATCTTGAAAATAAGATTGTAATAGCTTCACTATAAATTCTCCACCATTATCTGATCTTACAAATTTTAGATTAGTAGAGAATTGAGTTTGTATCATCTAATGAAATTGACGAAAGCATACATACACATCACTCTTATTTCTCATTAAATATAACCAAGTCATACGACTGCAATTATCGACAAAAATCACAAACTTACAGTATCCAGATACAGTAGGGTACGGGTAGGATCCCATACATCAGAATGAATCGAAGAAAATGGTTAAGATATTTTAGTAGAACTCAACGGGTAAGAAGCATGATGACTATTTGCTAAGACGCAAATGTCACACTTAAAATCTAAAGGATTACAATCGGACAATAATGTTGGAAACAAATGCTTAATGTAACCAAATGAAACATGACCCAATCTTTGATGCCACATCCAAATCTGATGTTTCTTAGGACATGAGAGCCTTGATTAAGTAATGCACTACTAGAGCACACATCATCCTCATAATAAAGCCCTTTTCTCTTAGTACCACGCCCAATAATCTCCTTGTTATTGATATCCTAAAGAAGATAATTAAAATCGTAGATCCACCCCCAAAAAAAAGCAGTCCGGTGCACTAAGCTCCCGCTATGAGTGGCGTTCGGGGAGGACCGGACCACATTAATACTAGACAATTTAGTTGTTTAGTAATTATTTGAGGTACAGACAAAAGATTATTAAAAAGTGAGGGTACAAGTAGTGTGTTTTTCAAACACAAAGACGGTGTCAATAATATCGTGTGCCTGCATAAGTTACAAGAGAAGATGCATCGTTTGCATTAGATACATGTGAACGATAAGGTAAACTTGTAGTTCCCAAATTTAACTGATTTGGGTCATGTGAATCAATTATTTACTCAAGAGTCTTTAGCGGAATCAATATTTACTAAAGCAAATTCGATAGTACCTGAAGAACTAGAACCATTGGAAATGTCATTTGGTGGAGTTGATACCAAGGTTGGTATTACTGCAGTTGATTAATGAGAGGAAGGTGATATCACTACAGCAGCTTTTTCGTCGATCACGAGACTTCTTTTCGTTTAAGCTATCCCACCAATCTGGATATTCATTCAACTTGCAGCAATTTGAAAATTACTAACTTTTAATAATGATTTCTAATATGGCTAGTCCGATTTGGGCTCAAAGAGGTTTTTATTGCCATAGCCATATCTGAAGTAGTATCACTATTGATCATAGTATTGTTCCTTCATAGTAAGTCTGAGATACAGTATCCCAAATACTTTTCGTAGTTGGCAAACGAACAAATAGACTCATTATGTCGGGTTACATGGCACTGACAAGCCACCCTTTGACAATGACATTCTCCATACTCAATTTTTCATATGTAATATCATCCACAATTGGTTCTTGAATTTTTCCAGTTAAGTAACCCAATTTTTCTCTCCCAGCAACAAAGGTCTGAACAACTTGCGACCAATGAGAATATTTCATACCATTGAGTTTTACACCATATGGTATCGCAACAGGTTCTGGTGCAAGATTCGGGTTTTGAGGGTTAGAAGCAATTAATTTGTTTCGTTTTGTTATATTGATGCAAAAAGAAATTTTAGAGAACCCCTCTGATACCAACTTAAATGGAAACAAAATTGTCAATATTATTCCTTTCTCCATGAGCTAATTTATCCTAATTAGAAAAAGAATAAAGCAGTTTAGTTTTTTCTTGTACAGAAAGAATCAATCATATTCTAGGGTAACAAATATCTATATATAATAAGAAGAGAGGCAAAGTTACCACGTTAAACTAAGTGGCATAACCATAAGATGACGAGTGTAAATTTTTAGGACAAAGCTCCAACACAGTTGGAGTTTTATAATATCTTAAAATTACAAAACGAAAAAAACTACCAATTCAAATTGGGGAGTAGTTTCGAGATGGAGTTTTAAAATTATTTTAAAATAAAAAACAAAAATAAAAAGATAAAAAACCGCCAAATCAAATTGGGGGATAGTTTCTTCCTAATATGGTAGTCTCTCTCTCTCTCTCTCTCTCTCTCTCTCATATATATATATATATATATATATATATATATATATATATATATATATGTCACGATCCGAAATTTCCACCTTCGGACCGTGATGGCACCTAACATTTTACCACTCTGTAACTGTGAACTCTGGAGGGGTAACCCTCAACTTAGGCCGATGAGGCCATATTTTGAATCATCTGAAAATAACGTCTCTCTCCTATGAGGGGTAAACATATCTGAGAGGTAAACGTACCCAAAAGCTCATACATATATATATAACTGTGCAGGCTGATGAGGCCGCCATGAACATCTACTAATATACAAAATATAAAGGACTCATCTACATAACTGAACTGTACCATGGTCGGGACAGGGCCTCGACCTACCCATCAAACTTGTATATATAAAATGGACTCCAAGGTCTAGACCTGGTAACTCCGAGGAAGTGGAGCTTACCAACCAAGCTGATGTTTGACTTTGTCTGTTTGGAAGGTCTATCCAGCTGTCTATCAGGACCTGCAGGCATGAAATACAACGTTCCCGACAAAAGGGACATCAGTATGAAATAATGTACCGAGTATGTAAGGCAACGGAATAAGTGAAAGCTATAACTGAACTGATAATATAATAACTGAAAGCAATTCAAAGCTGATATGAAGATATGCTTATCTGCTGATACTGACTCAACTCTCTCAATATTGTAAGTAAAATAGTTGTCCGGCCCTATAAGGCTCGGTACGGATAACTGCCCTGCCGTAGTAGGCTTGCTCATAGGCGCTCGGCCATACTAGGCTCTGTATCTCGGCCATTCTGGGCTCGCGCATAGGCGCTCGGCCACAGTAGGCTCGGCATATAACTTACCATCTGATTAGAGATTGCCCAATAGGGGCCTCCCCACCGATTATAGGTGTGTGTGTGTGTGTGTGTGTGTGTGTATATATATATATATATATATATATATATATATATATATATATATATATATATATATATATATATATATATCATGGGCTCTCTTGAGTGAAAGAAGACAATACTTAGCTAAATATAAGGTCTCAATAAAGGAGAATACTATAACTTATGAGACTAGGATAATGTAAATAAGTAAATATAAGGTCTCAATAAGGGAGAATACTGTAACTTATGAGACTAATTTTATAATAAAACGGGCAGTATCTCCCCTATAATCTTTACTTCTTCACAATTAAACATAACACCAATAACAACAAGAATACAAAAATAACAATATGTATACATTATTTTCCAACTTTATATCCATCACAAAATACCACAAAACAGCCCACACACCGCAATCAGTTCATACACAAAATGACAACTCTAGTAGTGTCAAACAACCCGAAAATATAACGACGAATGACCAACCAACCACCCTTCCATTAGGTGGTGTTTCTCCACACCCTTTATCCTCCCAAACTACATAAAAACAGTAGCAACAGAGACAACCCAATAGCAACACAAAACAACCCACAAAACACTCCCACAAGTTCAACAATTCAAAACTGATTTTTCAGTTTACTAAAACACGTTTCGACTTGTGTTTTCTTTTATATTGAGTAACACAAATAACAGTACATAATTAAGCCTCTTATCCTATAAACTATCTATGAATTAAACTTAAAAATAAGTTCACAACCAGCAAATAGTGACACAACAACAAACAACATACCACTCTTTCGAAACTCGCTAGGTCTAGTCTTTACGATCGAGTTACAACTCGTACAAGCATAGATAATGGAAGGATAAGCATAACCTTACCTTGGACAGAGTAGAACCCACGAAACCTAGTCCTTCTTCATCAAAAATCAGTCCCCCAACGTAGCTACATGAAGGAGAAAGATAAACTAGCAAGTTGTCCGGGGTTTTCGACACTAGAATCACATCATAACACCCGAAATTACCTAGGGTTTGTGTGGAATTTTTTGGGAGGAGTTGCAGGGGTCAATATTGTTTTAATGGTCTGAATGATGAGTGAAATAAATGAGTTAATTATCCCTTAAAAGTCCCCTCTTGGCCGACTTAATTGAGGCCTCTCCTTTTGGCAAGAAGGTGATGCACCTACTTGTGACCTACCAGTCTGCGCAGTCTTGCGAACACGCAAATATCTCTCTACTCCAATGTTATATCAACGAACAGTTTAATCAATTGGAAACTAAACTCGTAGATATTTAATTTTGTAGGTATATCATCCCGTAATTCCAAGTACATTGGGAGAAATGCTCAGCTATATTTGACCTAATTTTAAGTATATTTATGAGTGTAACCTGTGATGATCTTAGCCAACTTTTGTTCCACAACTCGCTTGGCTTCAAATATAATACACGACTATCACAAGACTAAAATGACTCATAACATAACCTCCTTATCATGAGCACCCTAGTCTCACCCCAAAAGTACATGTTATAACATTCCTAACTTGTCGACTTTCGATGAAACTTATTTTTTTCAATTCGTTTAGTTTTTAAGCCTTCCAACTCTCTTGGTACTTGCAGTTCATGATCTTAAATATTTGTAACCTCCAAGTTAACATGATTAACTTACTTTATGTAATTTCAAAGATGATCTCATTTCTGAGCTTACATCAATTGACTTACGACGTACTCTTACGTACGAAAACATGGGGTGTAACATGATTCCCCCCTTTGGAACATTCGTCCTCGAATGTTGGCTGATGCGCTTATGAGTCTCATAACCCATAGTTGTTACGAATATTTTAATACTGTCCTTGCCATCTAGGCAACTGTTCTGTGAATAAATTCAAAGGACATGGCATTCCCCCATTTAGGCCTCTTTCTCACACCATGACTTGTTGTCAGAATTCTTCCAATCTCGTACCTGTTGCGATCTTCTGTCATGCAGCCTGCATGACTTTGTCCTTGTATATTTATCCTTATAGCTTTACTACATCTAGGTAGGTTATACTATACCATAACACTTACTTTGGTTTATTATTACCGAGGTGTGCTGCGCAACTCTAGGTTACTCTTTCGTTGCTTATCCTATATGTATAAATCTAAGCCCTTTAATGCTTTTTCATTACTGTTCATCTTTAGAATGACAGCCTAATCTCATCTCATACTTTGTAACTTTTATCCATCTATTATTGATTCACCTTAATATTGATCTATAGTCTACCACTGATAACTTGAAACCTCTTACTTAATACATTTTCACTAGGGCTCATGTCTTATCGGGAATATCTGCAGCTATTTGCCTGATCCACGTAGGGATGATACTAAACTTCAATAACCATATTTCATAGCATCCCAACTTGATTCATCTTATGGGGGTATTCTAATCCCATGCAATTCATGAAATGACTTCTCTTTGAATCATTACTCAATCGAAGGCCTAAATGTCATCCTCTTATCATTTATCACAATTACACCCTTATTCTACTAACAATGTAGCATTCCCTCTTTTCCAAATGCTCCTAGTCTTAAATCCCTCGAGTTTATTCAGGTTGTACTGAGCTTTTTATAACTTACGGAAACTATCAGCTCTGTTGTTTTTATGGGTTTAATCGCGAGGATTTACCTATTCTCGTTACCTTCTCACTTATCTTTTCCTATCCTTACTCCCGTCTACCTAAAACCTTGTCTCTCTGCCATACTTTAGCTTGCAACCTATATATATCTATTTATACTACTCTTAACCTTCCTTTAACTTGATAGCACCACATATTTCCTTATATTATTCAGGAACCTCAAGCGAGATATCACATCGTCTCTAACTCTTCTTTACTCTCTTAACTAGACCTCTCGATACCTGGACACCATAGGCTAGAAGATATGCCACTGACGACACAAGATACTGAATCACAACGCTTCTAATCCTCTATTTGAAGTCTGGACTATTCACAACCTTCTGCACTTGAGTATCTCGTACCTTCTTCACCTTTACCTTACTTACCTTTAAATCTAGCATCGTATTTTCTATCTCTTTCATAACCACCCTTCCACATAGGTGGAATTCACATCCACAACTTAATACACTACCATAATACTTGCACCTCTAGTGCATACATGTAATGACATGACCGGTTATTTTGGGCATTTACGCCCCTTTCTACTATTTGAAGTTTTGAATAGATTCATACGATGTATTATGACTTGTGTGAATTGTTGGTTTTAGTTTTTAGGTATTTCAGAGTTAGTTTGGAAGAATAAAATTCAAGGTTTAAAGCTTAAGTTGAAAAGGTTGACCGGATATTGACTTACATGTAAACAACCCCGAAATAGAGTTCTGATGATTCCAATAGCTCCATATGGTATTTTGGACTTAGGACCGTGTCCAAAAAATTATTTAGAAGTTTGACCGAGGAGTTGGCAACTTACTCATATTTTTGGCAACTTCGGTAAACGACTTGGGATTTTCACTGATACACTTGAAAGATAGATCTATTTTCAGAAATTATGATTTAGTTGAGTATTTATTATTTGAGTTACTTCTTTTATTACTTGCTTTATATTGTTATGAACTGTTGTTAGTTATTGGAGTTGGACTCTGACCTTGGTACAAGCTCGTCATTACTTTCAACCTAAGGTTAGGTTTGTTACTTATTAATTACATATAGTCGGTTGTACTCATACTACACTTATGCACCTTGCGTGCAGATGTTAGCTGCTGAGGTTGCTATGTTCGATGGGAGCTGGATTTGAAAATGTACCTGCATTCCGATTGTAGCTTCCTCTTATTCATGGTAGACTTAGATTCGTAAAACTCTGTTTATATATATTTCAAATAGATAATGTATTTTTATTTCACATCAGCTTTGTAAATTCTAATCTTAGAAGCTCATGATTTGTACTACCAGTCCTTGAGGAATGTATCAGATTAAGATATTTCTTTACTTAATTTCTTTATTAATTGTTATTGGAATTGGTTAGTGGTTAATTGGCTTACCTAGCGGGTTGGGTTAGGTGCCATCACGACTAGTCGGATTTTGGGTCGTGACGAGATGGTATCAGAGCTCCAGGTTCCTAGGTTCTACAAGTCATGAGCAAATGTCTAATCGAGTCTTGCGGATCGGTATGATGACGTCCATACTTATCTTCGAGAGGCTACAAGGCATTTAGGATAATTTCCCATCTTTCTTTTCTTATTGTGCGAAATTGATTCAGCTTGAGACAAAAATCTTTGAATTCCTTCCACGCATTCGTGCGTGCATGTGAGCGCTCGGTATCAGTTGTGCATCGTCGGTTTGTGATTCCATGAACGAGGTTCAAAATGTGTATTCTGTGTTTTGGTGATGGGCCAGTCTGGAAAACTTGAGGCCAGGTTTGGACTGTAGCTTAGGCTTGGTAGCTTTAGTTGTAACTTGTACATTTGGAATCATATGTCCGGTAATGTCCCTATAAGTGGAGTTTGTGGCTCGATGAGCGATCGAATGGATATGAGATAGGTATGATGTGACTATAGGATGTGTTAAAATGGTTTAAATGTGACGAGAAATGTTTCCTTGGAATGTAAGGAGAGCCTTTGGGTGCTTGATGTTCGTTTGATGTGACGTACGGTCTTGAGTTATGAGTGCATTGAGGGATCTGTCATGCTGTTTAATTGTAGAGTGAAGTAGATTTTCATGTCGTGTTGATGAGTTCAAACTCAGAAATATTAAGTTAATCTGTAGTAATTGTGGCTGCGAAAGAGTTTAACAAGATGCCAATTTGAGGCTAAGCAGGTGGGTTATCTCCTGCGGAATAATCTACGTATGTGTGTTCCTTATAATGTTGAGTGAAGAGTTCCTTTTCTCCCAGCGGGGTATAGGTATTGAGATTTGAGTTTGGATTAATTGAGTAAGTTGACTTGACCGTCACGGGGATGAAGGCGAGCTTAGTAGATGATTTGAGGTATTTTATGGTTTGTGTTACCTGAGTTTGTGAAGAATATTCGTGGAATTGACTGCGGGATTATGACAATAGTAGATTATGGGTATGTTGAGTTATCATATGTTTTGTTATATGGCTTTGAACCAAGTGAGAGAGTCTGCTATCTACGAATTGATTGCACTATTATGTGCGGTATTGGTTTTGGTCCGAAGCATACTTGTTGATTAGTTATGACTTGCAGAGGTCGAGATCGAGGATGACTCGAGTAAGGAAATTTCATGAATACGGGATATAATGCACTTATGAAAATATGAAAAAAAAAAATCATGGAAGGATTAAGTTGTTAATTGCGAAGAATGTATCCTGCATGGAATATGAATTCGACCGGTGGTGTTAAGGCAGGATTACTTCTTTGAGTGTTGTTGTGCTAATGGGGCATGTGTCTTTTGGCTCGTCTAGGCTATGCAATTCAGGTTTGAGCAGAGTGGGTGACTCTCGAGAAGGTTCTAATGGGTCCGAAATTTATATATGACAATTGAAAATTTTTTTGGACTTGTGTATGGATAGAATCTGATATTTTCATTTGATGGTGCCGGGACTTACGATAATTCTATATGACTATGGATTCTATATTCCAGTATAAGAAAGGTAAAAGGACAATTTTAAGTTCCCATAAGGTCTTTTCAGAGTGAGTGTCTCGGTTTAGGTATTTATGAGGGTAACTATGATGTGGTGAGGCTCTACAGATGTTTGGTGGCAATAGTCTTAGGTTTGGTAACCTACGTGGCTTGGTCGAGTTAGAGGAATTCAATCTTGATAGTTTGGTTATGTGTAAACAAATTTCAAAGTGTTCTTGATGGTTTTTACCATGGGTTTAGCCGGATTTTTTCTATCGGTGTGAGAAAGGTATTGTGTATTGTGATTTCCTCCTGGAAGGGAGCAAATGGAAGATTTCTAACTAATCGAGTATGTATTCTACTGGTGACTCATAGTTGATATGAAATTCTCGTACTTTTCGTATGGTGATCTAATAGAGGCGGTGTGTCCTGTGGGATTGAGAATTGCATGTACAAGGTGGCAGTTAAGTTTTGAAGGGAAGGTTATGAATTATGGACAACATGATTAGTTTCGGACATTTAGATGAATGTTATAACTGTTCGGTAATTCCTGAGAATGGTGCGCATTTCAGAAGGCACTTTGTGTTTTGACTTACGAATGTTCATTGTTATTGCAGTACCTACCTGGTTGATAGACTATTGATATTCAAACTATTGTTATGTGGCACTGAAGAATCATAGAAGTATTCCTCGTGGAATGATCGTGTATGAGAGATATGTTAGACATTCAGGTGGTGGAGTTGGGGATCAAATATGGTGATTCGTGTGTTCTATGGATTTGGAGACTGGGAGTTCTCAGAAGCAGGTTGTTTTGTGGTTGTGGACTATGAAGATGTGGCCAAAGCTAGTCAGATGATAGTATGTGTTATGGTTAGGTCGTTGTATACTTTTAGAGGGCTATTTGTCCATTCGGGGATGGCCGGAGTTGATTTGGGGTCCTATTGATATGCCCAATGAGGATGTGTATTCTACACCGGGTCGGATTTGTTGATTTTGAACTGCTATTGTTGAGGGATGTGCCATTCGGTTAGAATTGATTTTTATTCGTATCGGATATGTTCTATGTGTTACTATTCCATGCTACGAAAGGTTGTGATTCGTTGGTTATATGTACACATGGTGCGATTCTGTTTGGGCCTTATAGTGGAATTCGAGTGAGATGGTGATTGGGGTGTGGAATGGTTGATTGCGCCTTAGTTATAGTCTTTTCGGATTGTGGTATATTGTGTTATTTGCTTCTCCATGGTTATGGTTTTGCACTTCATGTACTTGATGTCAAATTGCTTGTGGTTGTTGATTTTGAGCATTGTGGCTTGAGGTATTTCATATGGACCAGTACTTGGATGGGGTCACGCATTGCAGCTGGGTTATGTTGGGAGATGATCATTTGTGTTAGATTCGTGTGTCTTGGTTTTACTAGGTATGATGGGTTCGTAGCATTTCGGTTGTGGTGGTACTTGTTGAACTTGCGGGATTGTTCTCTCGTTTGAGTCATTTTCCATGATTGAGTATATTTGGAATGTTGCTTATTGGTGCACGGATTGCACGGGTTGTGGCTTTAGATTGTATTGATGTGGCATGTCACTAGAGTGGTTGTGTTGGATGAGATGAGGTCATTGGACCTAGAATGGATACTATAAGATTTGATTACAACGTGTTGGAAGAATAATTTAGAATTCGGCTTAAATAATTGGCTATGGTACTTGTTGAACGAGGGAAAGCTCTATGACTTGTTGATCTGGTAAGTGGTCATGAAATTTCGCGTGTTTCTTTCATTATCGGCAGTGTACGAAGGTTTTGGAACGAGGTGTTGTTTGATATGGGGTTTAATACCGGTATCGGGTTTGTTTTTAAGCAGCTACAGTGATTAGAAACTATTACGAGTATGTGGTATATCATGTGATTACATCTAGAGTTATGGCCAAGGCTTAATACAGCTTGTTAAGACTCATACAGTGTGTAAATGTGAGATTCAGGTATTCAAAAGAAATTTTTGGATGTTTGAAATTGGATTCCAAGGTTTATGGGCTAATACTAAATTAGTAATTTTCAGTTATGTGATGTCATCAGGCCTATATGGAATAGGGTGACGTGGGATCATCGCCGGGTATGTGCGTGATAAGGTGAAATAGTAATTTGATGGTTTGGAAATGACTCTTGGCACGTTCGACAACGAACGTATGTTAAAGTGAGAGAGAATGTAACGACCCGACCGGTCGTTTTAGGCATTTATGCCTCTTTCTACTATTTGAAGTCTTGAATAGGTTCATACGATGTATTATGACTTGTGTAAATTGTCGGTTTTAGTTTTTAGGTATTTCAGAGTTAGTTTGGAAGAATGAAATTCAAGGTTTAAAGCTTAAGTTGAAAAGGTTGAGTGGATGTTGACTTACATGTAAACGACCCCGGAATAGAGTTCTGATGATTCCAATAGCTTCGTATAGTGATTTTGGACTTAGGAGTGTGTTTGGAAAATTATTTGAAAGTTTGATCGGGGAGTTGACTTTTTGATATCGGGATCAGAATCCAATTCTGAAAATTGGACTAGCTTCGTTATGTCATTTATGACTTTTGTGCAAAATTTGAGGTCAATCGAACTTGATTTGATAGGTTTCGGCATTGAATGTAGAAGTTCAAAATTGTTAATTTTCATTAGGCTTGAATTGGAGTGCAATTTGTGTTTTTGATGTTGTTTGATGTGATTTGAGGGCTCGACTAAGTTCGTATCGTATTTTAGGACTTGTTGGTACATTCAGACGGAGTTCCGAGTGGCTCGGGTGTATTTCGAGGTGAGTTTTGAGCGAGTCTGGGCATTTCAGCACTATGATGTTGTTCTGGAACTTTTGGAAGTACGGGGGCACATTTTGGAGTGCTGAGGCAAAGCCTCATGTATGGACCACATGGAAAATTACGGACCGCAGAAGCAAAGTGCGGACCGAAGAATTCTTCTCGTGGCCGTAGAAAAGGGATTCTGCAGGTTCAATAGTACGACTTTGGAAGCTTATATCTTTTAATCTACAAGGAATTTGGAAATGATTTTAATCGCAAGTTGTAGTCGTTTGAATCTAGTTTCCAGAAAGATATACCATTCATCATTTGGACATTTGTAGAGAAAGTTATGGTCAATTTACTGAAGCCTGGTAGTGCAGAGGCTGTTGAAGTGCGGCCGCACAATTTGGATTGCGGCCGCAGAACCTGGAATGTGCGAACCGCACAAAAATTGTGCGGTCAGCATAATGAGGGATCAGAGTTTTGTTCTTTATAAACGAGGGTTAGAATATTATTTCATATTTGTACTTTAGGAGCTCGGTTTGTGACGATATTTTGTGGGGTCCGGGTAAGTGATTCTAACTCGAATTTGGTTAACATACATGAATATATCATTGTTTTCATCATTTAATCAGTATTTTGAGATGGAAATTTGGGAGAAATTGTAGAAATTTCATAAAACGAATTTTTGGGATTTGAATACCGATTCAGAGTCGGATTTGAGTGAAATTAGTATGGTTGAACTCATAATTGAATGGGTTGTCAGGTTTTATAACTTTTGTCGGGTTCCGATACGTGGGCCCCACGGGCGATTTTCAAGTTAAATTTCAGATTTGGTTGGAAAATTGGTATCTTCATATGGAATAAATTCTTATGATTTTTATTGACTGAAACGAATTAATTGTGATTAGATGCGAGGCATTCAGAGGCCGATTTGCGAGGCAAAGGCATAGCAGAGTAAAGAATTTCACGGTTTGAGATAAGTAACACTTCTAAACTTGGTTCTGAGGGTATAAATCCCTGTACGTGTTATATATTTGGTGTTAAGGACTAGGTGACGGGCGTGTGGGCATGCACCGTGTGAACTGTGATTCCGTTATTTCTGTGGTACTATGTAGTTACATGCACTTATTTGTAATCATGAAATCTCCACGTACTAGAGTTATCGAGTTATGATTCGTATTAGAAACCATGTCTAGTCTACATGCTTATTTTATTGGGACCCACTGAGGTCATTACTACTGTTGAGTTATTTGCTTACATTGCAATGTCATACTTAGTCATATTCATTCATTACATATCATATCTCAGTCTCTGTTATTATTTATTGATACACCATATCATCATTTTCAGGCTAGTTTTATGATATTTTGAGCCCGTCTCTATGAGAGAGAGACTGGAGAGATTGATGACTGAGTGAGGCCGAGGGTCTGATTGTGAAGATATTAATGCTACAGCACATGAGTTGTCTGTGCAGCACGTGAGTTGTCCGTGCAGCACGTGAGTTGTCCGTGTAGATTCTGATATTGATACTATGTCACGTGAGTTGTCCGTGCGGATTATAGCGCTTGGGCTGAAGGAGCCCATCCGGAGTCTGCACACACCCCTAGTGAGCACGGTTGATTTATATTGAGGGATGGATCTTCCCTGGACATGGATCTTGTCCGAAGCATTTATATTGATGGATGGATCTTCCCTGGACATGAATCTGGTCCGAAGAATTTATACCTGGGGATGGATCTTCCCCATGGGCTGGATTGGCCCTACTCAGTACTGAGTGACTGATGGTCAGTTGATGTATATATTCCGGGATGGATCTTCCCTGGGCCGGATTAGCCGTATACAGTACTGAGTAATTGAGCATGGTGAGTGGAAAGTGTGAGATAGTGAGATTGAGTACTCTGAGAGTGTGAGTACATGAGTTCATCTCTGAGATACATTGCATTGGCATGCACACATGACATACAGGAATAGAGATGTGTTTTCCTCATGCTGTACGGTAACACGTCATTCATGACTTCTCACACATATTAGCTCATGGGCATAGTGATGCATTTTTCCACTAGCTATCTGGAAAGAAAATGAAACATCTTATTTATTATTGAAAGAATTTTTGGGAGAATTACTGTTTTCAAACTTACTCATATTTTTGGAAACTTCGGTAAACGACTTGGGATTTTCACTGATACACTTTAAAGGCAGAACTACTTTCATAAATCATGATCTAGCTAAGCATTTATTCATTGAGTTACTTCTTTTATTACTTGCTTTATATTGTTATGAACTGTTATTGGTTATTGGAGTTGGACTCTGACCTTGGTACAAGCTCGTCACTACTTTCAACCTAAGGTTAGGTTTGTTACTTATTAAGTACATGTGGTCGGTTATACTCATACTACACTTATGCACTTTGCATGCAGATGTTAGCTGCTGAGGTTGCTGTGTTCGATGGGAGCTGGATTTGAAGATGTACCTGCGTTCCGGTTGTAGCTGCCTCTTGTTCATGGTAGACTTAGATTCATAAAACTCTGTTTATATATATTTCAAACAGATAATGTATTTTTATTTCACACCAGCTTTGTAAATTCTAATCTTAGAAGATCATGATTTGTACTACCAGTCCTTGGGGAGTGTATTAAAGTCAGTTAAATATTAATTGAATGGGATTGTTTTTCTTTGACTTACCTAATGGGTTAGTGGTTAATTGGCTTACCTAGCGGGTTGGGTTAGATGCCATCACGACTAGTTGGATTTTGGGTCGTGACAATACATAATCCGGTGGGAGCTTCATACTTACTCCTTATGAGGCTGGTACTTTTCTAACTGGCTTTATCGTAGAGTCGTTATAGAATATGGTTGTTGTACTATCTCTCTTGTACTTCTGATATTAAGAGTGATTCTGTAGTGTTTTTAATCACGATTTCTATAATTATTTGGGTCTAATAATATGACTCCTGATTCACTTAGCTGATGTAACTCTTTAGTTTCCTCTTCTCTCTTATCCTTTAAGTAGGATTAAGCTATCTTCCGATCTGCGGTTCGGTGTATTAGTTATTACTTCCGCCTTTGATGGATGCTATAGAACATCCATAATATAATCTTCTAACAATTCACGCCTTTGTCTGTGAGGTGGACTCAATTCTTTCTTTTAACTTATACCGGAGTCTCCTATAGTTGTAGGAATATCAATATATATGTTGCATGAATAATACCTCAAAATCTTAAATGCGTTCATAATGTAACTAACTATGGGTCATTGATCGAATAATTCCTTTCGTGCCTTCTCATCTTTCTTTAAAAGTAAGCAATTACTTTTCCTGGTTGTTCTGCCACTTGTTGCACGAATACTTGGCTTATCTTAGTGCCCACACCTATTTGAATTTTTTGCAACTCATATGATCTCGAATATTACTCTTTTATTTTTGTGATTTTTATTACTTCCCGTTCATTAGCCACGATAGGTGCCACTTTCTTATGAAGTGTATACAATGTTGTAGTGATTGTTGTTATAAGATCATTTCCTCTTTAGGTCTATATGCTTAGCTTAAAACCTTCTTCCTTATTTTCTCAGCTAGTCGTTCGTTGCAGTACTTTAGGAAGACCCTCTGACTCTTGTAAAGCTGCAAGCTTATTACATTGTATACCCCACGGAATTTCTGATGTTCTTACTCGCCTATCATTATCCTTAGTTACTTACCTTCACGCCTTTGTGCTTGTAAGGTTGCTTCTGATTTGAAATTTTGATTGTCTTCCCAGTGGTACTCTCTTTTATTTTCATAACACTTATACGGTACCATTAACTACCCCAACTCTTATCTTAATATTTCTTAATGATTACGATGTCGTATCTACGAGACTGAATTCCCTATGCTGGGGTTCACTAGGTTTATCTTGCATGATCTGCTGATTTATCTGTATCCTCTTGTCTAACCATAACTAGGCTCTTTCTGAATCAACTACTAACTACTCGTCGGTCCATTCTCACATCTATATCCTGTGTACTGTCTCTTAAGTTATGTCCTTTATCTAACTTACCATTCGCACTAACGCGTTATATATCAAGTGTTCATTTGCACTTATTTATCAATAATATCCTATGAGGGAACCCTTACTGCATCCCCCCGCCATCGTGCTTGCATAATATTCTGGAGTCATAACATATATGTCGGATCTGAATAAATGCAATCTCATCCCTTTTGCTTTTTTACCGCATTCTTTCTTTACTATTCCATAGTTACCACTTCATCTTTGGCATTTTTTTACATCTTCACTGACTCTTACTCGCCTTGCGGTAAACCTTCTATACCAAGGATATCTGAATTTCTTACGCACGAGAGTGACACCTAGTGTAACTGGGACACTTAGTCCCTTAAGTTTAACTCTGCTCACAGTGCTTGCTTTAGGGAAGCATATTCTTGAATGACCTTTAAAGGTTATTCTTTTGTTATCCATTCTATTTTTTCTAGAACGCGGTCTCTAAAATTCTCACGATGTCGACTATTATCAAATCCTTTGGTCCCTAATTCATGTTTGATTTATTTTGTTTACTAGCCCATGCTGATTTCTATTACTCCGGGGGGTCTAACTTAGCCTTCTGGTAATTACGTTGGAGTAGCCAACTCATTCTCTCGAAATAAGAATATGACTTCATGGATTATACTCTTTTATTGTCTTAAGGCATGTCATCTCTTGTCTTTTCCTTCACTTGACCATAGACTTTGTCCTCCTACCATATTTTGATTTACTGTTATCACCCATTTATCATACCTTAATCATAATGTTTCATTTAATATTTCTGTCTATCACATTATTCTGAAAATATCAACAAAGCATTGTTTCACTTTTAGCTCCCTTGTCTCAATCCACCTTTTTGGGTTACTCTAACCCAAGCTGGATCATGATATCCCATCCTTCTCTTAAACTATATATGTTAGCTTCTATAGGGAATAACTGAGATGGGTGTGGCCAATTGTACATACCTCTATTTCTGTTGAAGGTAACTTAGAATCCTTTTATTTCTCTGCTTGGCGTGGAAATTTGGATAATCTTCATTAACTAGGTACCTCGTACCCTTCTTCACCTTGCTTCTGTTACCTGTTGAAACTTATACTTTTACCTTATGATACTCCCATGGCCTGCTATTCGCGGAGTATGTTAGATATTCCTATCTTAGGGTCTTAAGTAGGAAATTTGCACATCTAGTACGCACGATCTGATAGGGCATCAAACTTGGCCACATTTTCATGAATTCTCTCTCTACTAGTGCCCTTACCTGCTGCTGTATTAGCCCTCTGGCTAGCTGTAATTTATCTAATTGCAAGTATCTCTATATCATTAGCAAATATAAGTCATGGCTCGAACTCTTATGACTCAGCTCTATAGCACGATTTAGATTTGAAAGAAGGGTAACAAACTCTTAAATGCCTTGTAGCTTCCTGTTTATATAATGTGTTGCACAACACATCTATAAACAAGGCTCTACTAGACACGACTTGTAAACTCCCTAGGATAGAATGACTCTGATACCAAATTTGTCACGCCCCAAACCTAAAGAGGCGTGGCCGGCACCCGGTGCCATACTCGGCCCGAGCGTACAACTCTGTAACTATGCACTCTAGAGGGGTAACCCTCAACTTAGGCCGATAAGGCCATATTTTGAATCATCTGAAAATATCATCTCTCTTATCTGAGGGGTAAACATACCTCAAAAGCTCATATATATATATATATATATATATATATATATATATATATATATATATATATATATATAGAGCCGTTGCAGGACAACGAAGCTGCCATGAACATCTACTGATATACAAAATATACAGGACTCGTCTACAAGCCTCTAGAGATAACTGAACTGTACTATGGTCGGGACAGGGCCTCGACCTACCCATCAAACTTGTATATATAAAATGGACTCCAAGGTCTAGACCTGGTAACTCCGAGGAAGTGGAGCTTACCAACCAAGCTGATGTTTGACTCTGTCTGTTGGGAAGGTCTATCCAACTGTCTATCAGGACATGCAGGCATGAAATGCAGCGTTCTCGGCAAAAGGGACGTCAGTACAAAATAATGTATTGAGTATGTAAGGCAACATAATAAGTGAAAACTATAACTGAACTAATAATATAATAACTGAAAGCAACTAGGAGTCAAAGATGATCTGAAGATATGCTTACCTGCTGATACTGACTCAACTCTCTCAATATAGTAAGTAAAATAATTGTCCGACCCTATAAGGCTCGGTACGTATAACTGCTCTGCCATAGTAGGCTCTCTCATAGGCGCTCGGCCATACTAGGCTCTGTATCTCGTTCATTCTGGGCATGCTCATAAACGTTTGGCCACAGTAGGCTTGGTATATAACTTACTGACTGATCAGAGGTTACCCAATCGAGGCCTGCCCACCGATTATAGCTTGGTGGTGGTTAAAATACTGTAATACTGTATATATATAGACTCTCTGCTCTCTTGGCTGAAAGAAGACAATACTTAACTGAATAGAAAGTCCCAATAAGGGAGAATACTGTAACTTATGAGACTAGGATAATGTTAATAAATTCAGAAATACGAACTTCTCTTTATGTCTCGTTATCAAACACATGTAGTTACGAGATCATGCCAAAATGAAGAAAAGATTTAGCCTTAATATACCTTATCACAATCTGTCCAATAACCCCGTTAAACTCGTCTTATTACACCTTAATCTACAATAATGATAACAATACTATCATCAAGTTATAGAAGGTACAACTATCACACAACGACAAGCTTATTTTATAATAAAACGGGCAACATCTCCCCTATAATCTTTAATTCCTCCCAATTTGACATAACACCAACAACAACAAGATCACAAAAATAACAACATGTATACATCATTTTTTAACCTTATATCCATCACAAAATATCACAAAACAACCCACACACCCCAATCAGTTCATACACAAAACGACAATCCTAGTAGTGTCAAACAATCCGAAAATATAACGACGAACGACCAGCCAACCACCCTGAAATTAGGTGGTGTTTCTCCACACCCTTTCTCCTCCCAAACTTCATAAAATATAGTAGCAATAGAGACAACCCAACAGTAATACAAAACAGCCCACAAAACAGTCCCACAAGTTTAGTAACTCAAAAAATTTTAGTTTACTAAAACATGTTTCGACTTGTCTTTTCTTTCAAATTGAGCAACACAAATAACAGTACATAATTAAGACTCTTATCCTATAAACCAGCCATGAATTCAACTTAAAAATAAGTTCGCAGCCAGCTAATAGTGACACAATAACAATAGCATACCACTCTTTAGAAACTCGCTAGGTCTAGTCTTTATGATCGAGTTACAACTCGTACAAGCATAGATAATGGAAGGAGAAGCATAACCTTACCTTGGATAGAGTAGAACCCACGAAACCTTGTCCTTTTTCATAAAAAAATCAGTCCCCCAACGCAGCTACAAGAAGGAGAGAGAGAAACTAGCAAGCTGTCCGTGGTTTTCGGTACTAGAATCACATCGTAACACCCGAAATAACTTAGGGTTTGTGTGGGATTTTTTGGGAGGCGTTTCAGGGGTTCAATCTTGTTTTCATGGTCTGAATGATGAGTGAAATAAATGAGTTAATTATCCCTTAAAAGTACCCTCTTGGCCGACCTAATTGAGGCCTCTCCTTTTGGCAAGTAGGTGATGCACCTACTTGTCACCTACCAGTCTGCGCAGTCTCGCAAAAATACAATTATCTCTGTACTCCAATGTTGTATCAATGAACAGTTTAATCCGTTGGAAACTAGACTCGTAGATATTTAATTTGGTAGGTAGATCATCCCGAAATTCCAAGTATATTAGGAGAAATGCTCAGCTATATTTGACCTAATTTTATGCATATTTATGAATGTAACTTGTGATAATCTTTGCCAACTTTTGTTCCACAACTCGCTTGACTTCAAATATAACATACGACTATCATAAGACTAAAATAACTCATAACATAACCTCCTTATCATTTTGAGCTCCCTAGTCTCACCCCAAAAGTACATGTTATAACATTCCAACTGGTCGACTTTCGACGAAACTTATTTTCTTCAATTCGTTTAGCTTCTAAGCCTTCCAACCCTCTTAGTACTTGCAGTTCATGATCTAAAAAATTTTTAACCTCCAAGTTAACATGATTAACTTACTCTATGTACAATGAGAATATTTCATACCATTGAGTTTTACACCATATGGTATCGCAACAGGTTCTGGTGCAAGATTCGGGTTTTGAGGGTTAGAAGCAATTAATTTGTTTCGTTTTGTTATATTGATGCAAAAAGAAATTTTAGAGAACCCCTCTGATACCAACTTAAATGGAAACAAAATTGTCAATATTATTCCTTTCTCCATGAGCTAATTTATCCTAATTAGAAAAAGAATAAAGCAGTTTAATTCTTTCTTGTACAAAAAGAATCAATCATATTCTAAGGTAACAAATATCTATATATAATAAAAGGAGAGGCAAAGTTACCATATTAAGCTAAGTGGAATAACCATAAGATGACGAGTGTAAAGTTTTAGGACAAAGCTCCAACACAGTTGTAGTTTTATAATATCTTAAAATAACAAAACGAAAAAGAAAACTATCAATTCAAATTGGGGAGTAGTTTCGAGTTGGAGTTTTAAAATTGTTTTAAAATAAAAGACGAAAATGAAAAATAAAAAATTGCCAAATCAAATTTGGGGGTAGTTGAGAAATTCTCAACATTAATTTCAAGAGTTATACAAAATTATATTTATTGCATTATACTAAACTAGTAATTTACTAATAATTCATATGAAAGTTTAATAATATTAAATAATTGATAATACAATTAGATAAGTAAGGAACAAAAAAAGATATAAAATATAAATTTATGAAAAAAATTAAAAATATAAGACTTATAATTAGAATTATGATGAGAAAAGTCATACATAAACACATAACTAAACCATAACCAAGTAGTTAGAGAAAAAAAAATAGTTTTTTTTTCGATCACTTTTTTCATAACTTTAAAGGTAGAAAAAATGATTGTTAAAGTTAAAAAAAAAAAAACATGTCTCATTCTTGCTTAATTCATCTTTAAAAAAGAAAAGGGATTAATAGGACTCTCTTGTTCTATAATTCAGTTACACAAGCCCTACTATTACATCTACACTTTACCATATATTTGACCAAAATAACGTTAATGAGATCATGATAATGCAAATTCCGCTAAAAGATAGTATTCAACCAAAATATTCTCTTACTAATCTTTAAATGGACCAAGAAGATACTTGTTATGATCTAGAAGTTCTAATTTTTATTCCCCAAATAAAGTGTAGTTAGTGAGGTTCGAAGCTGAATTTCGGAAGGTAGTCAGTTCACTCAAACGAAGGGCCGAGATTATAAGTTCGCTAATGAGCAGGAAGGGTCATGATCGTGCCACATCAGCAAGTTGTTATAAAACCCCAACTACATGAGAGAGACGATAATAAATTTCCAGTAATTCATTCTCCCCCAATTTTTTTCGACCTCCTCTCTTTCTATTCTCTCTCTCATCTCACTATAATTCTCTTCTCATCTAATTCTGCAGATTCTCAACGGCAATGACGTCCTTCTTAACTATGTTCTCTTAGTTTAATTCTGTTATTTTTTCTCTTGTAATTGAGCTCCAGTTTTATAGTTTATAAAATACAGAAAATTATCCCACAAAAAGTGTTTATTTCGATTCTAGCTTGCAATTGAATTTAGATCCATAGTTGGCTCCTAACAATTGGTAACAGAGTAGCGATTTTGCGACCTGTGTGGTAGGAATGGCAGAAGGTACTCATTTGAAGCTGATGGATGACAAGCTTGCTAGGCATGATGAACTATTGTGTGATGTGTTGAACAACCAGGAGGAATTTCGAAATACTCAGACATGGATTCAAGGTACTTTGGAGCTGATCCTCGAGAGGTTGACAGCACTAGAAAGAGCTCAAGCAGGCCAAAATAATGGAGGAGGATTACTACCTATTCCAATTCTGGAAAACAAGCAAAACAGACCTCAGAATGTGCCCATACCACCGCTCGGCACAGAATTTAAGAACTAGAGTGCAACAAATAACTGTAAAATGATATAATGCCGCTCGGTATGTACAAGTAACCTAGAACTAGAGTATACACAGAGTTCCTAACAACAACAATAATAACAACAACAACAACAACCCAGTAAAATCCCACTAATGGGGTCTGAGGAGGGTAGTGTGTACACAGACCTTACCCCTACCCCGAAGGAGTAGAGAGGCTGTTTTCGAAGGACCCTCGGCTCAAGAAAACAAAAAGACAAAAGGACTAAAAGGAGATAATATTAGTATCACCACAACAATCATAGAAAAAATAAGAACACCATGAAATCCTGAAGAAAGATGCAAAGCAAAAGCGATAGCTAGTAAATAGGTCCTTCACTGAAAAGCGAAATAGTAAGACACAATATTGCCACTAGTTATCTTAGACAAAAACCCTACCTGGCTAGTCCCACAATGGTACAAAGTAAGGCAAGACTCAACTATCTCCTAACCTACAACCCTAATACTCGACCTCCATGTCTTCATATCAAGTGTCATGTCCTCGAAAATCTGGAGCCTCACCATATCCTGCCTGATCACCTCTCCCTAATATTTCTTAGGCCATCCTTTACCTCTTCTTGTGCCCTCCACAACCAGCTTGTCACACCTCCGTGCCGGAGCATCTGGGCTTCTCCTCTGAACATGTCCGAACCATCTAAGCCTCGCTTCCCGCATCTTGTCATCAATGGGAGCCACGTGCACCTTCTCCTGAATATCATCGTTCCTTATCTTATCTATCATAGTGTGCTCGCACATCCACCTCAACATCCTCATTTCTGCTACTTTCATCTTCTGTATATGTGAGTTCTTAACGGGTCAACACTCAGCCCCATACATCATGGCCAGTCTAACCACCTCTTTATAAAACTTACTTTTGAGTATCAATGGTACTCTCTTGTCACATAGGACTCCAGATGCTAACCTCCACTTCATCCATCCTACCCCAATACGGAGTGTGACATCTTCGTCGATCTCCTCTCCCCCCTAGATAACCGAACCAAGGTACTTGAAGATGCCTCTACTCGGGATGACCTGTGATTCAAGCCTCACATCCACGCCCACTTCCACCGGCTCAACGCTGAACTTACACTCCAGGTATTCCGTCTTCGTCCTACTCAGCTTGAAACCCTTAGACTCAAGAGCCTGTCTCCAAACCTCCAGCCTCTCGTTAATACCGGCTCGTGACTCATTAATCAGAACTATGTCATCGGCGAATAGCATGCACCATGGCACCTCCCCATGAATATGGTGTATCAACGCGTCCACTACTAGGGCGAATAAGAACGGACTGAGCGCAGAACCTTGGTGTAACCCCATTATAACCGGAAAATGCTCAGAGTCGCCTCCTACTGTTCTAACTCGAGTCTTAGCCCCACCAAACATGTCCTTAATCTCCATAAGTCACAGAGTTCCCAAAACCCGAAAAATAATAACTCACAAGCTACAGAAGAAAACTAGTATCTCTATACACCAGAATCTAAGAAAAAGAAGTACGGAAGGTAAATGACAAAGGGGAGAATAGAGAGGAACTCCGAGGTCTACGGACGCGGCAGATAGACCTTTAAGTCTATAAAGTCTCACTGGTCACTGATAACGGGGCTGATACGAAGTATCTGGATCTGCACACAAAACATGTGAAGAAGAGTAGCATGAGTACACCACAACGGTACCCAGTAAGTGCCAAGCCTAACCTCGGTCGAGTAGTGATGAGGTCAGGTCAGGGCCCTATTGTATATAATAAATAAGGCAGAAGAATGTAACAATGTAATAAGAGACTGGAAATCTAACAAGAGGAATCTATAGAAAAATAATAGCACAACATAAAGGAATAACAGCAAGGAATCTCACGAGATACCGTCTTGTAGTCCCAAAAGTAAATATGCAAGGAGAACTCCCGAGGTACCGCCTCGTAGTCTCAAAAGTAAATGTGCAGGAAGATCTCCCGAGATACTGCCTCGTAGTTTCGAAAGTAAATTTGCAGGAAAATCTCCCGAGGTACTGCCTCGTAGTTTCGAAAGTAAATATGCAGGGGGATCTCTCGAGGTATCGCCTCGTAGTACCAGAAGTAAATATGCAACTCGAAACCGACGAATACAACAATTTACAACAAGAAAACTACAGTTAAGGCTGATACCGATAAAGGAAAAATAGGAAATCAAATAAACATGCTGCACATAGTTCAAATAAGAATTTAAGACATGTAGACATGCGAAATTAGGCTAAACAGGATAACTACACATGCTGGTATAACTCAATTAAGATGAAATAGGTTATTTCTCAGTAAAAATCGGATGTTATAACAAATAGCTCGTGTATGCACATGTCACCTCTCGTACACGATGCTCATATATTACAGAAGTATCACAACAGTACCAAATCCTAAGGGGATTTTTCCCACACAAGGTTAGGCAAGCCACTTACCTCGAGCCAAGCTCAATCAATCAGTAAGAATGCCTTTTTCACGATTTTCCAACTTCGAATGGCCCAAATCTAACCAAAAGCAATTACATACCATAAATATAACTATAAGAAACTAATATAATTAATGAAATCAAGACTTTAGCAAGAAATTAGAAATTCTTCCCAAAAGTTGACCCGGGCCCACGTCTCGGAATCGGGTAAAAGTCACAAAATACGAACACCCATTCACTCAAGAGTTCACTCGTACCAAAATTACTCAAATCTGATATCCAAAACCCAATCAAAACTCCAAAACTTGGTTGATGAACTTTCCAACAATTTCCCCCATTTTCTCAACCCAATTCCTCAATTAATGATGAAATCAACTATAGATTAGTGGAATATAACCATAAAGGAGTTAAGAATCATTACCCAAAACTTTCTCTGAAAATCCTTCAAATAATCGCCGAAATCTGACCTCTCAAAGTCCCAAAATGAAAATGGGATAAAACCCTTGAGCTTAGCCTTTTCTGCCCAGCGATCTCGCACCTATGAGCTCTTAATCGCACTTGCGACGCCGCACCTGCGGAAAAACATCCTAGGTGCGGATTCCACTTATGATCAGGGTTTCCGCTTCTATGGACCAGGGATCGCACCTGAGATCTCGCTTCTGTGGAGACCCTTCCGCTTCTGCAATCCCAAAGCCTCCCAGGCCTCTCCGCTTCTGCGTTCAAGCTTCCGCATAAGCGACTCCGCTCCTGCGGCCTTCATGTCGCACCTGTGTGCCCGCACCTGCGGTCAACCACCAGAAGCTGCAATGCTTCAGCCATTCCTCCAACTTCCAATTCTATCTGTTAACCATCCGCAATCAACCCGAGGCCCCCGGTACCTCAACCAAAGGTATCAACAAGTCCTAAAATATCATACAAACTTAGTCGAGCCTTCAAATCACATTAAACAATGCTAAAAACACGAATCACCCTCCAAATCAAACTTAATGAACTTTGAAACTTCAAACTTCTATAACCGATGTCGAAACCTATCAAATCATGTCCGATTGACCTCAAATTTTGCACCCAAGTCATAATTGACATTACGGACCTACTCCAAATTCTGGAATCAGAATCCGACCCCAATATTAAAAAGTTCACTTCCGGTCAAACTTCCTAAAAATTCAACTTTCGCCATTTCTAGCCTAATTCAGCTACAGACATCCAAAACACAATCCGGACACGCTCCTAAGTCCAAAATCACCACCCAACAGAGCTAACAAAGCCGACGAAACTCCATTTCAAAGTCGTCTTCACACGGTTCCAACCACGGTCAAAATCCTATAACTTAAGCTTCCGTTTTAGGGACTAAGTGTCCCAACACACTCCGAAATCAAAAATAGAACCTCCCGGTAAGTCACATAAGTAGAAAAGGATACGGGAAAGCCAGTAAATAGGGGATTTGGGCTACTACTCTCAAAATGATCGACCGGGTTGTTACATCCTCCACCTCTTAAAATAATCGTTCGTCCTCAAATGAGTATAGAGACATACCTGAAGTGGTAAAAAAATGAGGATAGTGGTTGCACATATCATGCTCCGTCTCCCAAGTCGCCTCCTCGACCGACTGACCCCTCCACTGAACCTTCACGGAAGCAATATTCTTTGACCTCAGATTTCGAACCTGCCTGTCCAAAATAGCCATCGGCTCCTCAACATAAGAAAAATCCTTGTCCAACTGGACTGAGCTAAACTCCAACACATGAGACAGATCGCCGTGATACTTTCGGAGCATAGAAACATGAAATACCGGATGGACTCCTGCCAGGTTAGGAGGTAAGGCAAGCTTATAAGCAACCTCCCCAACACGCCGCAACACCTCGAGCGGACCAATAAACCTTGGGCTCAGCTTGCCCTTCTTCCCGAACCTCATAACACCCTTTATAGGTGACACTCGGAGCAGGACCCGCTCTCCAACCATGAATGCAACATCACGAACCTTCCAATCCTCATAACTCTTCTATCTGGACAGGGTTGTGCGAAGTCGATCCTGAATCACCTTAACCTTCTCCAAAGCATCATGAATCAAGTCTGTACCCAATAGCCTAGCCTCGCCCGGCTCAAACCAACCCACTGGAGACCGACACCGCCTACCATACAAAGCCTCATATGGTGCCATCTGAATGCTCGACTGATTACTGTTGTTGTAGGCAAACTCCGCAAGTCGTAAGAACTGATCCCAAGAACCCCCAAACTCCATCACACACGCACATAGCATATCCTCCAGTATCTGAATAGTGCACTCGGATTGTCCGTCCGTCTAAGGGTGAAATATTATGCTTAACTCAACCCGAATACCTAACTCATGATGTACGACCCTCCAGAACCATGATGTAAATTGTGTATCCCGATCAGAGATGATAGATACCGGCACGCCATGAAGTCTGACAATCTCGCGGATATAAAATCGAGCCAACTGCTTGGAAGAATAAGTAGTCATCACAGGAATGAAATGAGCTGACTTGGTCAGCCTGTCCACAATCACCCAAACTGCATCAAACTTCCGCTGAGTCCGTGGAAGCCCAACAACAAAATCCATAGTGATCCGCTCCCATTTTCACTCTGGAATCTCTAACTTCTGAAGCAACCCACCTGTCCGCTGATGCTCATACTTCACTTGTTGGCAATTTAGACATCGAGCTACATATTCCATTATATCCTTCTTCATTTTCCTCCACCAATAATGCTGCCTCAGGTTCGGATACATCTTCGCAGCATCTGGATGAATGGAGTACCGCGATCTGTGAGCCTCATGGAGAATCAACTCATGCAAACCATCTACATTGGGCAGACATAGCCTGCCCTACATCCTCAAAGCACCATCATCTCAATAGTGACTTCCTTAGCATCACCGTGCTGAACCATGTCCTTAAGGACAAGTAGATGGGTGTCATCATACTGACGCTTCCTGATACGATCATAAAGAGAAGACTGAGGGACCATACAAGCCAACACTCGACTCAGCTCAGAAATATCCAATCTAACAAACTGGTTGGCCAAGGCCTGAAAATCTAAATCCAATGGCCTCTTTGCTGCTGCTAAATATGCTAAGCTCCCCAAACTCTCCGCCCGACGATTCAAGGCATCGGCTACTACAATGGCCTTCCCGGGATGGTATAGAATAGTGATATCATAATCCTTAAGAAGCTCCAACCACCTCCATTGACGCAAGTTAAGATCCTTCTGTCTGAACAAATGCTGTAAACTCCGGTGATCGGTGTAGATCTCACAAGGGACATCGTACAAATAGTGCCGCCAAATCTTCAAGGCATGAACAATAGCTGCTAACTCAAGGTCGGGGACATGATAGTTATTTTCATGCACCTTCAGTTGTCTGGACACGTAGGTAATCACCCTACAGTCCTGCATTAACACCGTACCGAGACCAACCCGCGATGCATCACAATATACAGTATAAGACCCCGAACCTGAAGACAATATCGATACTGGGGCTGTAGTCAAAGCTGTCTTGAGTTTTTGAAAGCTCTCTTCACACTCCTATGTCCACCTGAATGGAGCACCCTTCTGGGTCAGCCTGGTCATAGGTGCTGCAATAGACGTGAAACCCTCTACAAATCGACGGTAATACCTTGCCAACCCAAGAAAACTACAGATCTCCGTAGCTGAGGACGGTCTGGGCCAACTCTGAACTGTTTTAACCATTTTCGGATCCACTTTGATCCCGTCACTTGATACTACATGACCCAATAATGCCACGGAGTCTAGCCAAAACTCACACTTCAAAAATTTTGCATATAGCTTCTTTTCTCTCAAGGTCTGGAGCACGGTCCTCAGGTGTTGCTCATGATCCTCCTGAGTTCGGGAATACACCAAAATGTCGTCAATAAATACGATGATAAAAGAGTCAAGATAGGGCCGGAACACACTGTGCATCAAGTGCATGAATGCTACTGAGGAGTTGGTCAGCCCAAATGATATCACAAGGAACTCGTAGTGACCATACCGAGTCCTGAAAGCAGTCTTCGGGATATCTGGCTCCCGAATCTTCAATTGATGATAGCCAGAACGCAAGTCAATCTTGGAAAACACCCTGGCACCTTGTAACTGATCAAATAGGTCATCAATACGAGGTAATGGATACATGTTCTTCACTGTAACTCTGTTCAGCTGGCAATAATCAATGCACATACGCATAGAACTATCCTTCTTCTTCACAAACAAGACTGGGGCACCCCAAGGTGACACACCGGGCCGAATGAAGCCCTTATCAAGAAATTCCTATAACTGCTCCTTTAACTCCTTCAACTCAGGAGGAGCCATACGATATGGAGGAATAGAGATGGGCTGAGTGCCCGGCAACAAATCAATACCGAAATCAATATCCCTGTCGGGTAGCATGCCCGGAAGATCAGCTGGCAATACATCTGGAAAATCCCTCACTACTGGAACTAACTCAACTGTATGAGTATCAATAATGACATCTCTCACATAAGCTAGATACGCGTCACACCCCTTCTCATCCATTCGTTGAGCTTTGAGAAATGAAATAACTCTGCTAGAAGTATAATCTAAGGTACCTCTCCACTCTAACCGCAGTAAGCCTGGCATAGCCAGCGTCATAGTCTTTGCGTGACAATCAAGAATAGCATAATGGGGCGACAACCAGTCCATGCCCAAAATAATATCAAAATACTGAGCAATAATAGATTAGCTATGGTCTCAAAACAACTAAGAACAACCAAACATGACTGATACACAAGGTCAACAATAATATAATCTCCTACATGTGTAGACACATAAACAGGAGAACTCAATGAATCATGAGATACGCCCATATACGGGGCAAAATAATATGACACATAGGAATAAGTGGAGCCTGGATCAAATAAAACCGACGCATCTCTATGACAGACCGGAACAATACCTGTAATGACAGAGTCGGATGCAACTGCCTCTGTACAAGCAGGAAGAGCATAATATCTGGCTTGGCCTCCCCCTCTAGGGCGACCTCCACCTGCTCGACCTCCACTTCGAGCTGGCTGAGCAGATGGAGTGGTAGCTGGTGTTGTAATCACAGCCTGAGGACCCGGTGGAGCACGCGGTGCCTGAGAAGTTTATGGAGGTGCACCCCTCCTATATCTGGGGCAATCCCTCACCATATGGCGAGTGTCACCACACTCAAAACAAGCTCTCCGAGGATATGGCAGTTGTGGCTGGCTCGGTCCAGGTATGCTGGAATGACCGATGAAAGCACCCCGTGTAGGAGGTACACTAGACACTGCGGTGCATAATAAGGCTCCTAGGGCCTAGGAGTAGCCGGAATACCACTGGTGGCTGGAAGTGCTAAATGAAAAGGGCGGCTCACATAGTCCCTACCATGACGAACTACAACTGGGGCACGAGTACCACTATAAGTCCCAGACTCTCGAGACCTTTTGGCATCCCTCTCTTCTCTCTCCTGAGCAAGCATGCCTTCCACTCTCCTAGCAATACTCACAACCTGCTGGTACGAAATATCCATCTCCAACTCCTGGGCCATGCTAATCCTGATGCTGGGATGGAGCCCCTCGATAAACTAATAGACTCTCTCTCGACTGTAGCAACCAAGGCTGGTGCATGCCTAGCCAAATCACTAAAGTGAACCACATACTCTAACACAGTCATGGCACCCTGGCGCAACTACTCAAACTCGGCGTGCCATGCATCACTGAGACTCTAGGGAACATACTCCCTCAAGAACATATCCGAGAACTGAGTCCAAGTAAGTGAAGCTGCCTCAGCTGGACTACCCAACTCATAATCACGCCACCACTGATAGGCCGCTCTTCTAAGCTGGAACGCAGTGAAATAAACCCCACTCGACTCTGCTACACCCATAGTACGGAGGATACAGTGGCACTCCTCAAGAAAACCCTGGGCATCCTCTGACGCCAATCCACTGAAAGTAGGAGGGTGGTACTTCTTGTACCTTTTAAGCCTGAGCTGCTCCGCCTCAGAAACTGATGCCCTAACCTCAGGCTGAGCTGGGACTACCGGCTGCATCGGTACTATCTTTGGAACCTGGTCGACATGAACCCGATGCTCTAGGGTACCGGCAATGGGAGTCTCTGCTCCTCCCCTGGCCTGAGATATAGAAGGAGCAAGTGGAATCAATCCATCCTGAGCCAATGTGCTGAACATGCTCAGGAAATGTTTAAGGGTCTCCTGAAGAGCTGGTGTAGTTACAGGCATCTCAGGTGCTTACGCTCTGACTGGAGCTACTGGTGGCTCCTTTGTAGCAGCTCGTGTAGGTGCTCTGGCTGCACCACGTGGACGTCCTCGGCCTCTACCCGGCCCCAGCCTTTCACTGCTCTAGAAGGGGGCGCGGTTGCCTGGTTATTAGATCCGCTTGTACGCGTCCTCACCATCTGTTAGAGAATACAAGACAAAAGTTTAGACTTTCGAAGTCAACAATTTCGCACGACAAGGAATCAAAAGAAGTGAAACTTTCCTAACAGTTCCATAGCCTCCCGAAGATAAGACGTTTCCGTACCGATCCGCGAAACTCTACTAAACCTGCTCGTGACTCACGACACCTATGAACCTAGAGCTCTAATACCAACTTGTCACAACCCAAATCTCCATCCGTAAGATATCGTGATGGCACCTAGTCTCTACGACTAGGTAAGCCTAACAAATTGCGGAATAACAGAAATAAAAATCGAATTTAACAACTAGACTGCAACAAATAATTATAAAATGATATAATGTTGTTCGGCACGTACAAGTAACCCAGCACTAGAGTATACACAGAGTTCCCGAAACCCAGAAAAGCATAAGTCACAAGCTATAGAAGAAAACTAGTATCTCTATACACTAGAGTCTAAGAAAAAGAAGTACGAAAGGTAAATAACATAGGAGGGAATAGAGGGGGACTCCGAGGTCTGCGGACGCGGCAGATATACCTTGAACTCTCCAAAGTCTTACTGGTCACTGATGACGGGGCTGATACAAAGTACCTAGATCTGCACACAAAACATGTGTAAAAGAGTAGCGTGAGTACACCACAATGGTACCCAGTAAGTGCCAAGCCTAACCTTGGCGAGTAATGACGAGGTCAGGTCAGGGCTCCACTGGTATATAATAAATAAGGTAGAAGAATGTAACAATGTAATAAGAGACTGGAAATCTAACAAGAGTAATCTACAGAAAAATAATAGCACATCACACATGAATAATAGCAGGGGATCTCCAGAGATACTGTCTCATAGTTCCACAAGTAAATATGCAAGGAGAACTCCTAATGTACTGCTTGGTAGTCTCAAAAGTAAATGTACAGGGAGATCTCTCGAGGTACCGCCTCGTAGTCTCAAAAGAAAATGTGTAGGGAGATCTCCCGAGGTACCGCCTCCTAGTCTCAAAAGTAAATGTGCAAGGGGATCTCCCGATATACTGCCTTGTAGCCCCAAAAGTAAATATGCAGCTCAAAACTGACGAATACAACAATTTACAGCAAGAAAACTATAGTTAAGACTGATACCTATAAAGGAAATACAAGAAATCAACTAAACATGCTGCACAGAATTCAAATAAGCATTTAAGACACGTAGACATGCGAAATTAGGCTAAACAGGATAACTACACATGCAGGTACAACTCAATTAAGATGAAACAAGTTATTTCTCAGTAAAAATTGAATTTTACAACAAATAGCCTGTGTATGCACTCGTCACCTCGCATACATGGTGCTCATATATCACATAAGTATCACAACAGTAGTAAATCCTAAGGGGATTTCCCCAATACAAGGTTAGGCAAACCACTTACCTCGAACCAAGCTCAATCAATCAGTAAGAATGCCTTTTTCACGATTTTCCGACTCTGAATGGTCCAAATCTAACCAAAAGCAATTACATACCATAAATATACCTATAAGAAACTAATCTAATTAATGAAATCAAGACTTTAGCACGAAATAAGAAATTCGCCCCAAAAAGTCGACTCGGGCCCACATCTCGAAATCGGGTGAAAGTCACAAAATACAAATACCCATTCACTCATGAGTTCACTCGTACTAAAATTACTCAAATTCGATATCAAAAACCCAATCAAAACTTCAAAACTTGGTTGATGAACTTTCCAACCTTTTCCCCAATTTTCTCAACCAAATTCCTTAATTAATGATGAAATCAACTATAGATTAGTGGAATATAACCATAAAGAAGTTAAGAATCGTTACCCAAAAGCTTTCTCTGAAAATCCTTCAAATAATCGCCCAAATCCGAGCTCTCAAAGTCCCAAAATGAAAATGGGATAAAACCCTCGAACTTAGCCTTTTATGCCCAATGATCTCGCACCTGCGGGCTCTTAATCGCGCCTGCGACACCGCACCTTCAGAAAAATCATCGCATGTGCGGATTCCATTTATGGCCAGAGTTTTCGCTTCTATGGACCAGGGATCGCACCTGCGATCTCGCTTCTGCGGAGACCCTTTCGCTTCTGCAATCACAAAGCTTCCCAAGCCTCTCCGCTTCTACGTTCAAGCTTCCGCAAAAGCGACTCTACTCCCGCAGCCTTCATGTCGCACCTGCGACCATAAGCCAAGCTCCTCCAGACCGTACCTGCGATCCTACTCTCGCACGTGCGTGCCCGCACCTGCAGTTAACCCCACCGCATGTGTGATTACACCAGAAACTGCAATGCTTCAGCCATTCCGCCAACTTCCAATTCGATCCGTTAACCATCCAAAATCAACCCGAAGCCTCCGGGACCTCAACCAAAGATACCAACAAGTCCTAAAACATCATACAAACTTAGTCGAGCCTTCAAATCATATAAAGCAATGCTAAAAACACTAATCACCCTCCAATTCAAACTTAATGAACTTTGAAATTTTAAATTTCTAGAACCGATGCCGAAACCTATCAAATCATGTACGATTGACCTCAAATTTTGCACAAAAGTCATAATTGACATTACCGACCTACTCCAACTTCCGGAATCTGAATCCGAACCTAATATCAAAAAGTCCACTTCCGGTCAAACTTCTCAAAAATTTAACTTTTGTCATTTCAAGCCTAATTCAGCTACAGACCTCCAAAATACAATCCGGACACGCTTCTAAGTCCAAAATCACCCAACAGAGCTAACGGAGCCGACGAAACTCCATTCCGGAGTCGTCTTCAAACGGTTCGAACCACGATCAAAATTCTAGAACTTAAGTTTCTATTTTAGGGACTAAGTGTCCCAACACACTACGAAATCAAAAACAGAACCTCCCGGCAAGTCACATGAGCAAAAAAAGTAAATAGGGAATCGAGGCTACTGCTCTCAAAATGACCGACCGTGTCATTATACTATCCAACTTTGAAGGACATGAACCCAAGGTATGGATCCACAAATATGAGAGATACTATAATTTATATAAAACTCAGGAAGGTCAAAAAGTAGAAGTTGTTGCTCTCTATTTGGATGGACTAGCTGAGGTGTGTTGTCATTCATTGTTACTGAGTAAAGGAGTGTTGACATGGGCTTGATTTAAGGAGGAACTGGTTATTATAGGTTTGGGGTGTTGTTGGCCTAGGATGTAGTAAAGGAGTTTAATAAACTCTCTGAGAAGAGAATTATGGATGAATTTCTAGGGAAATCTAAAGACCTCAAAGCTCAAATGCTTGATAGAAATCCTCTACTGGATGAATCTCGATCACTTGTTATCCAGATTTATAGGGGCTCTTAAGGAGGAAATTAAGTTTTGTGTCAAGTTGTTCAAGCTTGAGACATTGAAGTTTGCTATTGAATAAGCTAGGCTACAGGAAAAAGTTAATGAAGCTGCACAGAAAAAGGAGAAGGCTAATGCAAAGAGCCTTCCTACCGTGAATAACACAACTACAGCTAGAAACCTGCCAGCAAATAGGACCACTTCATTAAGGCTTAGCCCTGAGGTATATGAGCACAGGAAGCCCTGAGGTATATGAGCACAGGAAGAACAATCGCTTGTGTTACAGATGTGGAGAAAAATATGCCCCTGGTCACCAGTGTAAAAGAAGGCAATTGAATTGTCTCAAAGGAGAAGTGGAAGCTGAACCTCAACTAAATGACTTTGAGATTACAGAAGTACCAATACCACATGATTTGATTATTGACGGAGGGGTGGAACAAGAAATTCAGGAAGCCATCTGTATGAATGCTCTCTCTGGCAATAACCAAGGATAGAATACTATTTTGGTAGGGGGAACTTTGAAGAAAAGGTAGATAAAAGTGATGATTGGCTCAGGGAGCACACATAGTTTCATAGATGAGCATACCGTGAAGGAAACGGGCTATCAAGCTAGTTTTTGTCCACCAGTGAGGGTGACAGTAGCTGATGGAAATTATGTTATGTGCACTACCCACTACAAGGGATTCATATGGAAAATGCATGGCAGGTCATTCCAAGAAGATCTGCTCATCATTCTATTGGAGGGATGTGTTCTGGTTTTAGGTAACAATTGGATGAAAAAGCATAATCCTACCAAATATGATCACGAAAAGAAGTATGTTACTATTGGTAGGAAGAACAACAAACTGGTGCTGCATGGCATTACAGAGGAAGATAGATTAAGCATGATGACTAGTAGATCAATGGGTAAGGTGCTGAAGAAAGGGCAAGCTCTCCTAGCTCATTTGTTCATGACGAGTGTTGAGGTGCAAAATGATAAGAAGCAAACTGATGAAGCTATTCGGGAGCTGTTGATTTATAGGGTTGGGGGATTGTGTTGTCCGAGACAAATATTCATGTATCACACCATAACAAACAACTAAATTGCAAACATTGATGGCTGAGAGATTAGTATGCTAAATTAGTGTCACACCTTACCAAACAATTTGGATGCTCTAAAGTTAAGTCACTCACATAAATTCTCCTTTCATGTTTTCCACTTTCAAGATACATTTAAGCTGCTATTTTGACGAAAAGAACAATGTTTTCATTAATTATAGGGAGAAACAAGCTTATGAGTGGTGCCAGAAGATAGTTGAATTATAACTTTTAGATCAAAATTCATACAAATGCAAGTTGGTTATTCAACTAAACGGGAGGGAGAGATCAACGAGTTTAACAATGGCAAAGGTGAAAGCTGAGGCAACTAAAAGTGCACTCCCTTACCTAATGCCGAAGCGCAAGATTTTGATTAGACAAAGATAGCATAAAAATAATGGAGTATATAAAATAGAAAATAAATAAAAATAGAATGAATTCAGCAAAACTGAGAGCGGGAGCATTATCAAGGAAATATAAATATAACAAGAACTTGAACATGCACTCCTGCACAGTTTTATGAGTAAACAATGCTTTCTTTGTTCCAATTAATATAACATGTTTCCAATTTTGAGATTCCTTCAAAACACTAACGCAATTCTATTTACAATTTTATTTTGTGCATTTGCAATCTTTAAAGTTTTACATTCTCTTAATTATACAAAGAGTTTTGAGACATATATTAATAATATTTAATAATTACTTCCATATTGTTTTTTAAATTAGTGACTAAGATTCATTAGCGTGTTTACATTCTTTTAGCTTGATTATTAACTAAGATCAAGTGTATTTGTTACATTCAAGTTTCATTAAAGAATAGGTAGCCTTTTTTCACTCTATTCTCATTGAACATTCGATCCATTATAATTAATCGATAGTCGTACAGCTTTTTATCTGTCTTCTAGAATTAAAAGATATGGTGAGGTAGGGCCATGGATAGCTTATTTGGGTTGAAAAGTCACAAAACACCAAATTCTTAAAATTAGCTTATAATATAAAGAAAGATAGAGTTGGAATTAAGTAAAATTTTCTTTACTGCTATTTCCTTGTTAAAGTTTTAAATTTCCCAACATTCAAAAAGTTAATCTATTAATTAGCGTATAATGATTTGGCATTGTCTCTTTATATATTACAGAGTAAATACATATAAATGTTGAAAATTATTGTAATAACTTCCTTTAATCACAGAAAAGAATACATATATGGAACTATGGCCAAATAGGAAATACGCATATGAATATGAAAAAAGAATTCAAGGTTTTCCATGTATGATTGGGAAAAGAAACGTTTCCATAAGTAATTAACCAACGTAAGCCCTACTTAATTGTTGCCTAAGTAATAATTTCCTAAACGGAGTCACTTCATACTGATATCTATAAATACTCTCAAACCTCATTCGCTCTCTTCAACTTATTACATTACGTTCTTTTCATATAAAGGTTGCATGGTATTCAACTTCTTCAGAAGAAAGTTACATTCTTGTGGAGATTCATGGAGTAGTTACAACAGCTTGGTGAAGAGGGTTTCCGTTTCCGTCCTACAGATTCAGAAGGACTTAAGTTCTTGTTGAGATTCGTCGCTGGACAAGAGATGCATGATTCTGGATTTATTACCACTAACATTGATGTCTATGGCAAACAAGAACCCTGGGAAATATATTATAATGGAGTATCCTGTGGTGATGATGAGGACAACAGTAGTTATCGTTACTTTAACACAAAGCTGAAGAAGAAAAGCAACACGAGGTATCATCGTGCTGTCGGAAACAAGGGAACTTGGAAACAGGACGCCAAGGGAAAACCAGTTCACTACAAAAAAATGGGAAACGCATCTTCAGTGGTTAATATTGGATACAAGACAAATTTGTCTTACAAGAATAAAGAGTTTTACCCTGAAGATCAGAAAGATGGACATTGGCTCATGAAGGAGTACGAGCTTTCTAAGGTTATTCTTCACAAGTTCGACCAAGACTGTAGAGATTATGTTCTATGCGCCATCAAGAAGGTGAAGCACATTAACAGTTCATCCGAAGTTTCCATAATTACGACGTTGAATAATGATTCCGATGGAACTGATGAGGTAACGAGTTCTGTTGATGGCTTGTTGGCTACTAACAATTGCAAGAATTATTATAATATGTGCAAGAATTTGGAACATTCTGAAACGATGGCTTTTCAAGAATCAATGGTGATGAATAATAGTGTTGTCGAAACAGCTGAATGGACTACTTTTGAGATGCCAGAACTAGAAGTGCCAGATGACTTGTATCAATGGGATGGAAAGGAATTGGACAAACTAAATCAGATATTAGATGGTGTACCCGAGGTTGATGTAGCAGTTGAGCCATTAGCAGCAGAACCAGAGGCGACTTATACAACTTGGGGGCAACATTCTATTGAAGCCACAACCATGCTCAATTTGGATCATTCAATGCCAGATATGAGCAGCAATTCAGCGCATATTGAATATTCTGAAGTGGCTGATATGTCTCAAATAAATTTGGAACACTTTGACTCTGCAACTATGGCTTTTCAAGAATCACATAAGGTTGTGGAACCAATGGTGATGAATAATAGTGTTGAACCAACTGAAGGGACTACTTTTGAGGTGCTCGAATTAGACGTGCTTGACTTGTATCTATTAACCATCTTATCTTATGGTTATCTTGACTAAGTCATAGGATAATATCTTCTTAATCTCTTGTTACTGATTGGTACAGTTTGAATAAGTCTCCTCATAATTTGGAGCATCTTTAGGAGTAGATATTAGTTTCTATTATATAGGAGCTTCTGTAGAAGACAGTTAACTTTACTTCAGCTCTAGTTTGTTGTAATTTATGTATTTAAGGCTTGTTATCAGATTCAATACAATCATCCTTTGACCTCCTTATCAACTGAACTTTATATGGTATCAGGGCATCAATAAACTCCACCGAGTTAGATCCAATTCATTCCCTTTAAACTTCCTGCATCCATGGCTTCAGTCATCAACTCTGGTGATGCTACTGCTGCCAGCAGCAATCCTGCAGCCTCTGCTACCACTCATGTGGTACAATTTAATCCTGTTGCTCAGTTACCTATTAAACTACAAGGTAACCTCAAATTCTCAACTTGGAAAGCTCTACTTGTGATGCTATTAAATGGTCACCAACTCATGGGACATCTTGACGGAACCATAACTGCACCTTCACCTACTATTATCCAAAATAATCTTACTATACCAAATCCCAAGTATCAAATCTGGTTCTCTCAGGATCAATTGATCCAACAAGCAATGATGGCATCCGTCGATCCTACTATTGCTCCAACTATTGCCACAGCTTCATTTGCTCACAAAGCATGAGAACTTCTCCACACGGCTTACGCCAGCAAGAGTCATACTCGCATCTTTAGCTTGCGAGATCAATTGCAAAACTCCAAGAAGGCCTCGAAATCCATTGCAGAGTATTTACAGGAGGTCCGCTCTCTCTCTGATGCTCTCAAAGTTGCCGGTTCACCTGTCACTGATGACGAACTTGTTGTCAAAATTCTAAGTGGCCTTGGCCCTGAGTTTCACGAAATATCTGCTGCGATACGTGCACGAGACTCCTCTCTGAGCTTTGAGGAATTATTTCACAAGCTCACAGATCACGAGATTTTCCTCAAACAACAAGACCTTAAGAAATCATCTTCTATGATTACAGCAGCTGTAGCCCAGAAAATCAACACGCCTCCTCAGTTCAACAGTAACAACCGTTGTTTCAACAATCAGCCATGGAAATCATCTCAGCCTCGACAATGGCATTCCAATAATCAGCAAAATTCGAGACAATCTAAGCAATATGTCAAATGCCAATTGTGCCAAAAGATTGGGCACATGGCAGATGTTTGTCGCTCCAAGTCGCACAATCACTTTGAAGCTAAAGCTAACTTTTCTTCTGGCATGCAGTCAACTGGAAACTCCTGGGTTCTAGACTCTGGTACAACGCACCATGTCACTGCAGAGCCTCACAACCTTGAGGAGTATACAGGAAACAAGGAAATATCCATGGGTGACGGTAAAACTATTCCCATCACTCATACTAGTTCAATTCAAATACAAGCATCTAAAACTGCTTTCAAGCTTTCTAACACTCTTTGTGCTCTATCAATTAAAAAGAATCGGATTTCAGTTGCTAAGTTTTGCCAAGATGACATAACATCTGTTGAATTTTTTCCTTTTACTTTTGTTGTGAAGGACCTGCATGCTCTAAAGCCGCTGGTACAAGGCCAGAATAAAAATGGACTCTATGATGGCCGCATCTGCAACCCACACCACCATCAGTCAGCCTTAAGTTATTTGGTCAATCTCCTAACTATACCACACTAAAAGTTTTTGGTTGTCTTTGTTACCCATGACTTAAACCTTACACCAAAAATAAACTTGAATCCAGATCCACCCCGTATGTGTATTTAGATATTTCTCACACTCACCACGCTCATATCTGCTTTGACCCGGCACAGTCTAAAATTTTCATAAGTCGTGATGTTCAATTTTTTGAAAAAAATTTTCCTTTTAAAAAATTGTTCATACATTTACAAAAAAATGCTTCCAAAGTATGTTGGGAAGTGGTTAACTCAAAAGAGAACAGTCCAAATACAATTCAAATTCCACCTCCCTCTATCCCATCGCTTATTCCAGTCTTTTTAGAGTCCAACTTTCAACATTCTACTAATTTCAATAGAGATATTCACTCCAACAACAACAGCCAAGTACCGGCAGCTGCAGAGAATTCAGGTAATACACAACTCACTGCTCCTTCTTCTTTGCAACTCCCCGCACTTTCTCCTTCACAAAATACTGCTAGAAATAAGCAACAACCTCCTCCTTTGCTCACATATCAGAGACGCAGAACCACAACCAGCAACATGCCATCCCAACAACCATTATCAACCACCAGAGAAGCCCCTCCTCCAACCTCCACTTCGTCACTCTCTGACAGTCTAAATACCACAAACCCATCTACAATTGATCCCTCCCCTGCGATACCACCAGAACCAACTCGCATTATAACCAGGTCCCAGAATAATATTTTCAAGCCCAAAAGAACATTCTCTTTTCTGACCCATTTGTCTCCTACGCCTGTAACATTCAAACAAGCTGACAAACATGAAGAGTTGAGACAAGCAATGAAAGCCGAATATGATGCTTTGATGAAAAATCAGACTTGGGAATTGGTACCGCGAGATTCAACCACAAATGTTGTGGACTGCAAATGGTTGTACCGAATCAAAAGAAAATCGGATGGTTCCATAGAATGTTACAAAGCTCGTCTAGTTGCAAAAGGATTCACGCAGCGTCCTGGCTTAGATTTTCATGAGACATTCAGTCCCGTTGTTAAACCAACAACGGTAAGGCTAGTGCTATCAATAGCTGTGAAACACAGATGGCCAATCCATCAGCTTGATGTCAATAATGCTTTCCTGCAAGGGAAATTGGATGAAGAAGTTTTTATGTCTCAACCTCGAGGCTTTGTTAATCCCCAATTTCCATACCATGTTTGCAAACTGAAAAAGGCTATTTATGGCCTCAAACAAGCCCCCGGGCTTGGTATACTACCTTGCATGAACATTTACAGAAGATGTGCTTTGTTAAATGTCAATCTGACACCTCTTTATTTGTATTGAGGCATTCGGCTGCAACTATTTATGTGCTCGTCTATGTTGATGATATTTTGGTCACTGGAAATCATCCACTATTGATTAAATCTGTTATCAGTTCCTTGGCAAATCGATTTTCATTGAAGGATCTTGGCCATTTAAACTATTTCTTGGGTGTTGAAGTTAAGCAAGTACCAGATGGTCTCATTCTCTCTCAATCTAAATATATTTTGGACATTCTTTCCGAACTGGATATGGATAATTGTAAAGGTGTTTCTACTCCTATGTGTTCCAGTCAACTGCTTTGGGTAGTCGATGGTTCCCCCCCTACTGATGCAATGTGCTACCGACGCACCCTTGGCAAATTACAGTATTTGTCCTTCACTCGGCCTGATATATCTTATGCAGTCAATAAATTATCGCAATTTATGCATGCTCCGACTGATGAACATTGGAAAGCGGTTAAAAGAGTACTACGGTATCTCAAAGAAACAGCAAGTTCAGGCATTCGCATCCTTCGCAGCTCAGACTCTAATCTGTATGTGTATGCTGATGCCGATTGGGCAGGTGACCCGAACGACAGAATATCTACATCAGGTTATATCCTTTTCTTTGGTCCGAATCCAGTCAGCTGGTCATCAAAAATGCAACATGCCGTGGCTCGCTCATCCACCGAAGCAGAGTATAAATCAGTTGCCAATGCACTTTCGGAGATCACTTGGGTGCGAAACTTACTCCGTGAGTTACATGTCACCATTCCGAAGACGCCAACAATCTTCTGTGATAATGTTGGAGTTACTTATTTATCTCACAACCCAGTATTTCATACCCGCATGAAACATGTTGCTGTAGATTTTGCATATGTCCGAGACCAAGTTCAAGCTCATCAAGTTCATATTAAGCATACTCATGCTTGTGATCAACTTGCTGATACCTTCACCAAGCCACTACCTAAACCAGCCTTTGCTAGGTGTCATTCCAAGTTAGGCATTATTGCACCATGTCTAACTTGAGGGGGTGTATTAACCATCTTATCTTATGGTTATCTTGACTAAGTCATCGGATAATATCTTCTTAATCTCTTGTTACTGATTGGTACAGTTTGAATAAGTCTCCTCATAATTTGGAGCATCTTTAAGAGTAGATATTAGTTTCTATTATATAAGAGCTTCTGTAGAAGACAGTTAACTTTACTTCAGCTCTAGTTTGTTGTAATTTATGTATTTAAGGCTTGTTATCAGATTCAATACAATCATCCTTTGACCTCCTTATCAACTGAACTTTATAGTATCAATGGGATAATAAGGAATTGGAAGTACCAGATCAGATATTAGAAGATGTGTCCGAGGTTGATATAGAGGTGAATATTGCCGAGCCATTAGCAGCAATAGTAGAACCTACAGAGACGACTTATCCTGTTGAAGCCACGGACATGCTCAATGTTGATCAGTCAGTATCTGATAATTCAGTGCACGTACACTATTCTGAAGTGGCTGCTTTTGAAGGTTATGCTGCAAATAATGAAGACCAATTATATTGGTTGTTTAGGATGGAATTGGAAGATACATATTACGATATGCTGGAGCCAAATGAAGCATTTCAACTAGCTCCATAAATCTTTAATATAGTAGATGCATGATTCAGCATTTAGTTTGAGTCATAACTGCAAGTCAAAATTATGTTAGCTTGATTTTCAATCATAACTCATCAAGAATTTTGGCGTTTGTAGCATTTTTTAATGAGAAGCCAATTGTTACTTAGCTTTCCTTTGTTATTGCACATGGAATTGTAGATACTTTATAATATATAGGATACCATGGGAATGCTGTGCATTTTTAAGTTGCTTCCAAAATCTTTTCAATTGAAATCCAAATTCATAAAGAAGCTTTTGATCCTTGAGCCTCATCTAATTCTGAATTAAATTTCATGCCTCTATAGCATTTTCTTGAATAAATCAATAGCAGACTTTACATCACTATATTTAGATGCTCAGAAATACATAATTGAAGGAGAGTTTATAACTGCAATTCAAAATTATGGATCATATGTTGTTAGTCTTCATATTTTTATGATACTTAACATAAAGACCAGAACCATAAATTAACCAAATAAAAAATTCTTTGGAGGAATCAATGATTACAATGTTTGTCAATCATCTGTTAATTATTTTACAGAATGATTAGTGCCACTTGCCTTTGTCACATGTGTTAATAGAGCAACTAATAATGGAAAGAACCAATCGGCTGGTTTCTTTTCTTATGTACATTCCTATGGAATCTGAGCAATCTCAACCAAAATTTTATGGAGCGACTGTGGCTTGGAAAAGAATGGACAATGGTCACTGCCTTTGATCTTGAAGACACCTTCAGGAGTGTTTTCCCTCACAAGCTTTTTTTGGACATCGAGTGAAAGAGCACGATCATCCAATGTCTGGACATAAAATTTACGACTTGTTCCATACTTTGCAAGTGTCAACGATAGCTTCTCCTAAAGAAATTGGACCGAGAGGAATTGGTCTCATTGAAACCATCACCAAAGCAACATCCTACAGAAAATGACAGCATCATAAACATCTGGAGAAACATCAAATACTTTTCAGGCCTTTCTTCATAATAATTTAGTTTTCAAAATACGTGTTATTTGACTGTGGGAAGATTAAGTCCACAATTAGACAGGAGACTATGACCCGCTTTTCTATGGTTTTTATCACAAGGGACAAGAATTGAAAAGTTCAGTTATCTAAGCATATCTTCAGTAGAGACGAAGCTATTTCCTCCCTCTCTTTTTTATGCTTCACTGTATGCTCAGCTAGGTGCTTTTAGTATCCCTTCTATGATATTGTGCTTGAAACCGTACAAAAAAAAAAAACTTACTCGTACTCTCAGATAAGTTGCTTTGGAAGTAGCTATATATTACAACATTATCGTACAAATCAGAACAACGAGAACACACTCTAATATAATTTTTGTGAAATAGGCAATTGGAAATGCTTCTATTACTTTTATTTTTCTTTTATTTTTTTTGACATTGAGTTTCTTTAATGTCTTTGACCCCAGAAATGCTTATCCATCATAAGCATACCTAGAAACTTCATGAGATAAGTATGAATTTTGAACCTGAAGATGTAGATGCAATTTTGTCTATTCCACTATCCATCATAGGTCTTATTGATTGTAGATAAAGGTATTACATAACAAGGAAGAAAGGGTTAGTTTAGTCATTCCTTATTGTATCCGTTAGTGTTAATGAATTAGTTATATGTTAGTTAGGATGTTAAGTATCAGTTAATTCCTCTCTCAACACGTATAGACTTTATATATAGGACTTGTACTCTCATTTTCTTTTTCAAGATGAATAACAGAAGATCATCTCTTTCATCCTCTATGTCTTCTTCTTTCTTTTATCTCTGCAAAGTCTACTATATTTCTCCGTAACTGCATAAAGAATTTTATGGTATCAGAGAAGTCGAGCAAGAAATCTTAGCTCGGTGTTCGATTTTTGTTCTTCCGTAAAAATTAGTTCTTCTCTACTGTCTTCTGCGAGTATGTTCTTGAAATTCTTTGTCATCAATGGCGATTGAGGATTTCACACCCCCAGATATGAGTCAACATTCACATGCAACATGTACAACCCAAGGATTCAATTTGAACCAAGCCCCAGGAATTGACTACAACTATCCATTGTTTCTTTCACCAACAGATGTTAGTGGAATTCAAATTATCTCGTTTCAATTGACATGTATCAAAAATTACTCTATCTGGTATCGTTCTATGAGAGTAACACTATTGGATAGGAACAAATTGGGGTTAGTTGATGGGTCGTTGTCTAAATAAAACTTCCCAAAATATACTCGGAATCACCGAAAAAGAGTGAATGTTATTGTGTTATCTTGGATTATGAATTTTGTTGCAAGTGGCCTTCTTGGTGGCATTATGTATGTGTCTAGTTCCCAGGCAGTGTGGAATGACTTTCATGAACTATTTAACAAAGTAGATGGATCTAGATCATTCAATTTGCATAAAGAAATTGCTACTCTATGTCAAGGGACAACTTCTGTTTAAGTGTACTTCTCAAAACTCAAAGATTTGTGGGAAGAATTCGAAGCCTTAGTCCCTGCTCCTGGGTGTGATTGTACAAAGTCTAAGGGCTTTGTAGTGCATTCACAGAAGCTAAAATTGTTTCAATTCTTGATGGGGTTGAATGACTCGTACAGTCAAGCTAGGAGTCAGATCTTGATTATGAATCCTACACCAACTATTAATCAAGCCTATGCCTTAATCATCAATGATGAAAGCCAAAAGTTAGCTGTTGCTGCCTCTAGACTATTGGGTGCAAATCTAACCATGTCTGCAAATCATTATGATGTGGTTATGCATACCAGAACTAGACATGGAGGAAATCAGAAATTCAAGAAGAACTACAATATCCAATGTGATTTCTGCAAAATGAAAGGACATAATAAAGAAAATTGCTGTAAAATTGTGGGGTATCCTCCTGAATTTAAGAATAGGAAGAAAGGGAAAGTTGGAAATGCAGTGTACAATGTGATGACCGAAAAAATGCACACATCAAGAATATAAGTTACAATGGTTCAACTGAGGTCAACTCCCAGACAAATCAATTTCAAGCATCAGGAAATTCATTTAATCAGATGCCAATGTATACAAATTCAGACATAGGAAAGCTCAATTACAATATGGGACAAGGAGCTACTACTTAGCTGAATGTACAAGGGTTGCCTCCAATAACAAGCTGCACTTTTTCAAAAGAACAGTATGAATAAATCCTACAGATATTGAATAAAGTGTTAATGTTCAGATACTGCTTCTACAACTAATGCAGCTGGTATTAGCACTGCTTGTTTAGCTTCTACTAGTCTACAAGAGTGGATAATCGACACTGGTGCTACCAATCATATGGTAGCTGACATAGGTCTGTTAAACAAAGCCTCAATTATGCAACCAGACTATCCAAAGAAAGTGTTCCTACCTAATGGAGATATCACACATCTAGCTCACACTAGTTCCAGTAATATCTCTAATAGAATCACAGTAACAAATGTGTTTCATATTCCACAGTTCAAGTATAATTTATTATCAGACTCTAAGGTCACAAAATAACTAAAGTACTCAGTAGACTTTTTACCTGATTTTTATATTTTTCAGAATCTCTTCAATGGGCAGGGGAGAGTGATTGGTAGAGAAGACAGTAGATTATACATTCTAAATGGAAATAGTTAACCAGTTAGAACCAATGATGAAGTCATATTAGCAGCAAAAGAGCTTCCATTTATCATTGAACTCAAGACAAATGAAGACATAGATCTATATCATAAAAGATTTAGACATGTATCAGCCTCAGTACTCAAGAAAGTACTATCTGTAAAAGACTGAAACAATAGCTAAAAGAGTAGATAAATGTACTGTGTGTCCATTTGCAAAACAAACAAGACTTCATTTTCCAATCAGTAATACAAAAACTTATATTTGTTTTGAATTAGTACATGTTGATTTATGGGGGCCTTACAAATTACCTACAACTGATGGAAGCAAATACTTCTTAACAGTGGTTGATGACTATACTAGATTTAATTGGATATATCTGTTGAAATTGAAGTCTGATGTGAGCACTATGCTACAGAAGTTCATTGCATTTGTCAGAACCCAGTTTGATAAGCTAATCAAGGTAATCAGAACATATAATGGTACTGAATTTGTAAATTCGGTATGTGAAACCATGTTCAACAATCTAGGAATTAATGATCGAAAAATGTGTGCTTATACACTTCAGCAAAATAGAGTTGCTGAGAGGAAGCACATGCATATTCTAGAAGTCATAAGGGCAAACAAATTTCAAGCAAATATACCATTCAAATTCTGGGGGCATTGTGTTTTTAGCTGCAGTTTACTTGATCAATAGACTATCAAGCATAGTCATAAATAATCAAACACCTTATAAGAGGCTGTCGGACAAAAAACCTACTCTAACTCACTGAGAGTACAGGGATGTCTAGCTTATGCAAAGATAGTCCAGAAACATGACAGAATGATGCCCAAATAAAAAATGATAATACATATGGGATATGCAGCTGAACAGAAGGGATACTTACTATATGATCTAGAAAATATATCCTTTTTTGTAAGTAGAGATGTTAGTTTCTGGGAAGATACATTCCCATTCAAATAAAATCAAAAAACATCTACCATTATATTCACTTAAGACAACAACTTCCACAAATTGTTCTATGAAACAAGTGGTCAACCATCTACAACTCTAAATCAGAGAATCACTGAAACAACTGAGAATCATGATACTGCTACTCCTAAATTTTTTGATCAACCAGCTGAATTTAATTAAGAAGCAAAACTCATGGATCAACAAGATGAGTTAAGTCAGTTGGATCAAACCACTGAGCTTAAACCACCAACTATGTCATCTTCTATTCAACCACCTCCTACCACTATAGTCTCAACAAATCAGGATGAGCTCAGAAAGTCATAAAGGAAAAAAAGGCCACCTCTTTGGCTCAGAGACTTTGCCTCTCCAAATATTCATCAAGACACACCGTATGCATTGTCTAAATATATTACATATGATAATATATCACCTAAATATCAAGCTTACACTATAACTATCTTTTCTACCATAGAGCCTACAAGCTACTCACAGGTTATCAAGGATCCTAGATGGATAGAAGCAATAAAAGCTGAAATTAAAGCATTACAAGACAATCATACATGGGATATAGTCAACCTACAAGAAGGCAAACATCCAATAGGATGCAAATGGATCTATAAAATTAAGTACAAAATTTCAGGGGATATTGAAAGATTCAAAGCCAGGTTAGTAGCAAAGGGATTTAGAAACAAGATGTCATTGATTATAAAGAAACTTTTAGCCAAGTAGTTAAAATGAAGATAGCCCGAACAATACTTGCTATTGCTGGCAAAAAACAGTGGCATATACATCAGATGGATGCATACAATGCCTTTCTACAAAGGGATCTCTATGATGAAATTTACATGCAAATGCCACAAGGATTTACTAGTCAAGGGGAGAAAAAATCAGTATGTCGAATTGTTAAATCCTTATATGAATTGCAACAAGCTATGAGATAATGGAATGCTAAGTTAACAAAAACCTTATTGGGGTATGTATTTCAGAAAAGTCAGTTTGATCATTCTCTTTTCTTCAAGAAGACTTCAGAAGGCATCATTATAGTGTTACTGTATATTGATGATATGCTTATCACAGGAAGCAGTCTCAACTTGATACAAAATACCAAAACTTCTCTACAGAAGGCTTTCAAAATGAAAGACTTAGGTGAGTTAAATTATTTTTTAAGCATTGAATTTGTCAGGTCCAAGCAAGGAATCCTAATGCACCAAAGGAAGTATGCACTAGAGCTTATTTTTGAAACTAGACTAGGAGCTGCTAAATCTACTATCATACCTCTATATTACAATATAAAAATCACAACACATGAATATGATGACTGGATCAAGATGTGTGAAACAGACACATTCACTGATGATAAAGAACTAGAGGATCACACTTATTATCAAAGATTGATAGGTAAGCTGTTGTATATTACCATGACTCGACCTGATATATCTTTTAGTGTTCATACTCTCAGTCAGTGTCTTTAAAATCCTAAAAGGTCTCACATGGAAGTTGCACTTAGAATTGTAAGATATTAATAGCCTAGCCAAGAAATTCTACTATCTAGTAACATCTGCAATACAGTCATGGGATTTTTGTGATGTTGATTGGGCTTCCTACCCACATACAAGAAAATCCGTTACATGTTATATGATTAAACTTGGATATTCTTTAGTTTCCTAGAAATCTAAAAAGCAAACAACTGTGCCAAAAAGCTCAGCAGAAGTAGAATATAGAAGCATTGTTGCCACAATGGCAGAACTAATCTGGATGATTGGCTTACTAAAAGAAGTTGATTTTCAGATCAAACTACCTGTTGAGATTTACAGTGATAATAAAGCTTCTATGCAGGTTGCAACCAATCCAGTATATCATGAGAGAACCAAACACATCGAAATTGACTGTCACTTCATTCGAGAAAAAAATACTAAAAGGACTGATCACAACTAAGTACATTTGTAAAATCCCAAAAACCTTTCTAACAAGATTAAGCCTAACTCGAGCTTAAGATAATACCTAGTGAGACCTCGAAGTAACTGCGAGCCCACACAAGGGTATCAGGATAATCACAATACTTGGACATGAAGGTCATGAGGGCCGGAGGTCCCTAAGTTAAGTTTCTAAAGAAATAACTTTAGAAAATAGAATAAAGATGTCACGACCCAAAACTCAACCTATCGTGATGGCGTGTAACGACCCGACCGGTCGTTTTGAATATTTGTACTTCGCTCTGTTGTTTGAGGCATGAGTAGCTCCGTATGATGTACTTTGGCTTGTGTGAATTATCGGTTTTGGTTTGCAAGTATTTCGGAATCTAAATGGAAGAAAGAATTTCATTGTTAAAACTTTAAATTGGGAGAGTTAACCAAATTTGCCATTTTAGTATTTGACCTCGAATTGAAATTCTGATGGTTCCATTAGCTTCGTTAGGTGATTTTGGACTTAGGATCGCATTCGAAATATGATTTGGAGGTCCGGAGTGGAATTAGGCTTGAATTGGCGAAAGTTGGAAATTTGGCGATATCGGCCGGTAGTGAAAAATCTGATATCGGGGTCGGAATGGAATTTCGGAAGATAGAGTAGGTTCATAGTGTCATTTGTGACGTATGTGCAAAATTTGAGGTCATTCGGACGTGATTTGGTTGGTTTCGGCATCGGTTGCCGAATTTGGAAATTTAAAAGTTCTTAGGCTTGAATCTGAGGTGAATTTGGTGTTTTGATATCGTATTCAGTGTTTCGAAGGCTCAACTTAGTTCGTATATTGATATGTGACTCGTTAGTATTATTGGTTGAGTTCTCGAGGGCCTCGGGTGTGTTTCGGATGGTTAGCGGATTGGTTTATGGTGTTGGTGAGTTGCTGAAAATCTATTGGTGTGAGTTTTCTGGTGTTTCCGCACCTGCAGAAAAGGGAGCCGCAGGTGCGAGGGTCGCATGCACGGAAGGTGGCCGCAGACGCGGAATTTTGGAAGGTGGGGATCGAGCGCAGGTGCGCAAGCTTGGCCGCACCTGCGAGCCCGCAGGTGCGAGGAATAAGGCGCAGGTGCGGGGTCTGGGCGTTTGAGTGACTTACGCAGGTGAGGTTGTTTGGACCGCAGGTGCAGTCGCGCGGGTGCAAGTAAAAGGCCGCAGGTGCGAGAAGCCTGGGCAGAAGGTACATATTGCACACTTCGCGAATTTTGGTGCATTCTTCACCATTTCTAATTGGTTTTGGAGCTTTTGGGAGAGATTTGTAGAGGGAATCAAGGGGGTTTTCATTGAGGTAAGTTACTTGAGCCCTAATACTCGTATATATGATGATTTTTCGTTGTTTAATAATGTATTTAGTGAAAATGAGGGGTTAGGGCTTGGGATTTTTGGAGAAGTAATTTAAGGATTTGAAGAAGCAAACGATGTTGGTTTTTGATGAATTTGGTATAGTTAGACTCGTGAGTGAATGGGCTTTCCAGTTTTGTAAATTTTGTTGTATTTCGAGACGTGGGCCGGGGGGGAGGGGGAGGGGGTTGAGCCAATTTCAAGTTTTTCTCTAATTTTGTAGCTTTTCTTGTGGAATTCATTCCATAAGCGCGTATTGATGGTATTGTACTGATTGTGAATAGATTCGGAGCATTTGGAGGCCGAGTCTAGAGGCAAGAGCATTATGGGGTAGAGATTTGACTGGTTTGAGGTAAGTAACGATTGTAAATCTAGTCCTGAGGGTATGAAACCCCGAATTTTGTATCATTCTACTATTTTTAAGTGATGCACATGCTAGGTGACGGGCGTTTAGGCGTGCACTATTGGGGATTATGATTTGGTCCGTCCCGTAGCAGCTGTAAAGTTGTATATTTTGTTGAAACTATATGATACTTATGTGTTTTAGAAAGAGATTCTGTAAATTGGGTCGAATGCCATGTTTGGGCCTTGTGCCAGTGCTGTTTTGTCCCTTAGGGGCCTTTTCTTACTATCCTCTTACTGTTTTCGATTGAAAATCTATACTCAGTTATGGTTATACTTGTTTACTGCACAACTCAGTTTTATGACCTATTTTTATGCATATAAATGTTGTTTTGGGCCGAATGCCCTGTTTTTACTGAAATACCCGAGTGGCTTGAGAGGTTTATGACTGAGTGAGGTATAGGGCCTGATTTATGAGGATATTTATGGGATCGGGCTGCACGCCACAGCATGTTTGATATAGGCCAAGGGCCTGAGTGATTTATGCCATGATTTGGCTTGATATAGTGCTTGGGCTGAAGGAGCCCCTCTGGAGTCTGTATACATCCCCAGTGAGCGCAGGTCCCTACTGAGTGCGAGTACCGAGTGCCGAGTGCCGAGTGCTGAGTAACTGGGAGGCATGAGTGATTGTGAGGTATGCCCGAGTGGCAAGAGTGATTGCGAGGTATGTCCGAGTGGCACGAGTGATTGTGAGGTTTGTCCGAGGGGCTGTTTATGATTTCATCATTTTTGCTCACCTTTGCATTTTTTCTCTGTTTGAAAACTGTTGAAAAATATCTTTAAATAATTTTACTGGAACTGGGTTTAAACGAGATATTTTGATTCAAATCCTGATTTTAAAAGTATGTGGTATTTTACTAAGATTTTCTGATATGAACGTTATATGCTTTATTGCTCGTCACTACTGCTCAGTCTTTATTTATTGTTGTTACTTACTTAGTTGGCATACTCACGTTACTCCCTACACCTTGTGTGCAGATCCAGATGTAGCTGGACACGGTAGCGGTTGTTGATTATTCTGGTTGAAGATTTTCCCGAGGATAGCAAGGTAGCTACCTGGCAATTGCAGCCCTGCTCTTCTCCCTCTTATCTTCCTTTAGTTGTATTTAGCTATTTTCCAGACTGAGTTAGTCTTGATATTGTTAGACAAATTGTAGTAGATGCTCATGACTAGTGACACCCCGATGTCGGGCTTTTCTTTTCTGCACTTTTGTTTTGATTTGAACTCCCGGTTTTATTTTGGAATGAGTCGGCTTGCCTAGTACCACGATAGGTGCCATCATGACAGGTTAGGTTTTTGGGTCGTGACATATTGGTATCAGAGCCTAGGTTACATAGGTCTCACGAGTCATGAGTGGGTTTAGTAGAGTCTTGCGGATCGGTACGGAGACGTCTGTACTTATCTTCGAGAGGCTGTAGAAACCTTAGGAAAAATTTTACTTTCTTGTATTCTATCATGCGAAATTGATTCATCATGGAACATAACTCCTTGAATTCCTTCCACGAATTCGTATGTGCACATGAGCGCTCGGTATTGTGGCTCGATGAGCTGTGGGATAGCTTTGTGGTGAGTATGACATAACCGTGGGAGGTGTTAAGACGATGTGAATGTGACAAAAAGTGTTTTCTTGAAATGTAAAGGAAGGCCATTGGGTGCTTGATTTTCGTTCTGATGTGACGCACGGTCTCGAGTGTGAATATTTTAAAGGATCTTTCACGTTGTTAAATTTTGGGACAAATTAAATTCTCATGTCTGTCAATGAGTTGGACTCAAGAAAAGTAAGTGGTTGTGTAGTAATGGTAGTTGCGAATGGGTATTTTGATGTTGATGGCTCGAGAAAGATAATCTTCAAAGAGACTTAGAGTCGGTAGCATTCTATTGGTTCTGGTATGACAGAGATGCATTTTGAGTTCATGCAGCAATTGGGCAGCAATGAATGAGCGAAGACATGACGGGAAGCGTTTCGTGGTGGTTGAAGTACTAGCGGGTCAAGTAGGAGAAGTAGAGGTTGAGAAGTTTCTTAAAGGAGATGATTTAACCGAAGTAAGAGTGGCAGATTAACATATGAATTAAATGGTAGGGTAGTCGTGCACCTTGAAAGAGTGTAGAATGGTTTGAAATCGTGTTAGTATGTGATTTGGCTTGTAGACTCTAATTGGAGTGATGGTTACTGTACAAATCAAGATTGAATAGGGCAGAAAGGAGTGTGTTTGAAATGAAGAGAGGCGTGAAGATCTGATTATCGTGTCAGGTGCAATATGACTTGAGTTCGGAAGGTATTGTTGAACGTACAGTTGATGTCAATAGGGAAAGTGCATACTTATACAAATGGTGGGCGAGCATGAATTCAGGAGAATTTACGGATTTCGGCGTGTGTGATTGTGGATGGCAATTCAGAATGTTTATAAGAAGCTTAACAAAAGACTTCGAGAAGTCTGGAGGGTTAACGGTGCGAGATCTTGGTAATTGAGAAGGAGAAATCCTTGCGGGTTCTAATATTATATAATTGCAGCTTGAAGCTAAGTGGGGGAGTCTTCTATCGACAAGTTGATTGCACAGTTATGTGTCTTATTAGTTTCGGTCCGGGGTATATTGGTGAATCAGTTATGACTTGTAGAGGTCGAGATCGAGATCGAGGATGACTCGGGTAAAGGAATTTCTGGACACAAGTTGTACTACACTCTATGGTTATAGGAGGACCATAAAATAATTGAGTGGTTATTCATGAAGAATGTAGTGTACATGGAGCGGGAAATTACTCGGTTGCGTAGGAGTGTGGGTTACTCTTTATTTCCCTTGGATGTTGGTGTGCTAATGGGGCACAGGTCGTTTCGGTCTGTTTGGTCGGTTAATTCGAGATTTGAGTAGAGTGTATGACTCTCAAGAATGGTTCCAATGGATTCAAGATTTATATATATGGCTAGAAAACTGGGAGTTGTATTGAACGGTGTCGAGACTCGTGGCATTTTATATCATTGTGAATTATGCATTTCAGTATCAAGAAGGTGAAGGAAACAGTTTTAGGTTCACATAAAGTCTCATTGGAGTAAGCATTTTGGTTGTGGAACCTTTGGGATAGATAAAAAGGGAATTCAGCAGCTTATAAGCCTTATGACGGTGTGATTCTATGCTAGAGTTCGTGGGGCAAGTTTTAGTTAAGGATAGTAGTGTTCTAACAAGGAAAAAGTAGCAATTTGAAGGCAATTTGGAAAGGACTTGGAGAAATAGGACAGCTCGGTAGTAGGTTGGGTTAGCACAGAAATGGGTATGATCGGTTCTTTGGGTACTTATGACGTGGCTAGTATCTGCAGGTGTTTCGTGGCAATGCTCTCGGATTTGGCAACCTGTGTGGCTTGGTGGAGTTAGAGGAATTCAGTTCAGATAGCTTGGTTATGTGAAAATGGATTTCAAAGTGTTCATGATGGTTTCTACCATGGTTTGAACCGGATATTTTCTACCGGTGTACGGAACGTGTTGTGTGTTATGATTTCCTCCTAGAAGAAGCAAGAAAGGGTTTCTAATTTAATAAGGTATGTAATTTGCTAGTGACTCAGAGCTTTTAATGGAATTCTTATGCTTGTCACACAATGTCATAATAGATGTGGTGTGTTGTGTAGGATTGAGATTTGCATGTGCAAGGTCACAGTTCAGTTTTGAAGGGAAGGACATAAATTCTTAGGCAGCATGGACGGTTTCAGATGACTAGGTAAATAATATTGCTATTTGGTATGGCGTGATGCGAGTGTACATTTCAGAAGGGGCAGTGTGTTTTGATTTATGGGTACTTCGCTGGTATTGCGGCACTCTCCCGGTTGATCGACTGCTGATATTCAAATTTTTCTAGGTGGCACGGAAGAATCTTTAAAGTATTTCTCGTAGAATGATTGTGTGTGAGAGAGGTATTAGGCATTCGGGCGGTGGAGGTGAATCAAATAGGGTGGTTCATGTGTTCTATGGAATTGGAGATTGGGAGTTCTCAGGAGCAGATTGTTTCATGGTTGTGGACTGTAAAGTTGTGGCCGGAGCTAGCCAGATGAGAGAATGTGTTATGATTCAGTCATTGTGGACTTTCGGAGGTTATTAATCTATTGGTGGCTGACTAAAGTTGATTTGGGCCCCATTGGTAGGCCCAATTAGGATGTGTATTCTACACCGAGCCGGATTGGTTGGCTCCATACTGCTATTGTTGAAGGATGTGTCATTCGGTTGGTGTGAAGCTTATTCATGTTCTGAAATGATCTGTGAGTTACTCTTCTATGCTACAAGGATTTGTGATTCGTTGGTTACATGCACATATGGTGCGATTCTATTGTGGCCTTATAGCAGAATTTGAGCGAGAATAGTATTGGATATTGCTTGGTTGATGGCGTATTGGTCATGTTCTTTCGGGTTTTGTGTGGTATGGTGTCATTTTCTTCTCCGTGTGTTATGGTTTTGCGGTGTGTGATGGGTTCTTAGAATTGCGTCAGGGTGGTACCCGTCGAGCTTACGGAACAGTTCACCTGTTTGGGTAATTGTTACGATTGGGTACTTTTGAGATGTTGCTATGTGGTACACGGATTGCACAGGTTGTGGCTTTAGATTGTATTGTTGTGTCATGTCACTAGAATGGTCGTGTTGAATGAGACGAGGTCATTGGGCCTAGAATGGATGCTATTGGATTTGATTGTGGTATAATTGGGTAGATAATATCGGAAGCCGGCTTTGAAATTGGATATAGTTCTTACAGAAGGAACGGGAGCTCCATGACCTGTTGGTCTAATGAATGGTTATGGATTCAGTATGTTTCTTTCATCATCGGCAGCGTACGAAGGTTTTAGAACGAGGTTTTGTCTGATATGAGGTTTATTACCGGCATTGGGTTGATTTGAGCCGATACTGTGATTAGAAATCATTGCTTCGAGCATTCGAGCTATGCGGTATTTGAATTTGAGTATTTGAGTTATGGTTACGGCTTTTGGTACAGCTTGTTCGGACTTATACGGTATGTAGATGCGAACTTCTGATCTTATAGGAAATTTCGGATGTTGGAGATTTGATTCGAAGGCTTGTGGTCTAGGTTGAATTGAGAAATGCCAGTTATGCTGCGCTATCGGACCTGTATAGGATAGGGTGACGTGGGATCACCCCCGGGTATGTGCATGTGAAAGTTACACAGCGATTTGATGGCTTTTGGAACAATTCTAGGCACGTTCGAGGACGAACGTATGTTTAGTGGGGGAGGATGTAATGACCCGACCGGTCATTTTGAACATTTGCACTTCGCTCTGTTGTTTGAGGGCATGAGTAGCTCCGTATGATGTACTTTGACTTGTGTGAATCGTCGGTTTTGATTTGCAGGTATTTTGGAATCGAATTGGAAAAAGAATTTCATTGTTGAAGCTTTAAATTGGGAGAGTTGACCAAATTTGACTTTTTAGCATTTGACCTCGGATTGGAATTCTGATTGTTCTATTAGCTTCGTTAGGTGATTTTCGACTTAGGAGCGCGTTCGGAATGTGATTTGGAGGTCCGGAGTGGAATTAGGCTTGAATTGGCGAAAGTTGGAAATTTGGCAATTTCGGTCGGCATTGAAAAATTTGATATCGGGGTCGGAATGGAATTTTGGAAGTTAGAGTAGGTTCGTACTGTCATTTGTGACGTGTGTACAAAATTTGAGGTCATTCGGACGTGATTTGGTTGGTTTCGGCATCGGTTGCTGAATTTGGAAAGTTAAAAGTTCTTAGGCTTGAATCCGAGGTGGATTTGGTGTTTTGATGTCGTTTTGAGTGTTCCGAAGGCTTGACTTAGTTCGTATATTGATATGTGACTCGTTAGTATTATTGGTTGAGGTCCCGAGGGCTCGGGTGTGTTTCGGATGGTTAGCGGATTTGTTTTTGGTGTTGGTGAGTTGCTGAAAATCTGTTGGTATGAGTTTTCTGGTGTTTCCGCACCTACGGAAAAGGGCAGGTGCGAGGGTCACAAGCGCGGAAGGTGGTCGCAGACGCAGAATGTTGGAAGGTGGGGATCGAGCGCAGGTGCGTAAGCTTGGCCGCACCTGCGAGCCCGCAGGTGCGAGGAATAAGGCGCAGGTGTGGAGTCTGGGCGTTTGAGTGACTTGCGCAGGTGCGGTCGCGCGGATTCAAGTAAAAGGCCGCAGGTGCGAGAAGCCTGGGCAGAAGGTACATATTGCACACTTCGCAAATTTTGGTGCATTCTTCACCATTTCTATTCGGTTTTGGAGCTTTTGGGAGAGATTTGAAGAGGGAATCAAGGGGGTTTTCATTGAGGTAAGTTACTTGTGCCCTAATAATTGTATATATATGGTGATTTCCCATTATTTAATCATGTAATTAGTGAAAATGAGGGATAAGGGCTTAGGATGTTTGGAGAAGTAATTTAAGGATTTGAAGGACCAAACGATGTCGGATTTTGATGAATTTGGTATGATTAGACTCATGAGTGAATGGGCTTTCTAGTTTTGTAAATTTTTCAGATTTCAAGACGTGGGCCCCGGGGGGAGGGGGCAATTTCATGTTTTGCTCTAATTTTGTAGCTTTTCTTGTGGAATAAATTCTATAAGCGCGTATTGATGGTATTGTACTGATTGTGAATAGATTCAGAGCATTTAGAGGCCGAGTCCAGAGGCAAGAGCATTACGGGGTAGAGATTTGATCGGTTTGAGGTAAGTAACAATTTTAAATCTAGTCCAGAGGCAATGAAACCCCGGATTTTGTATCATTATACTATTTTTAAGTGACACACATGCTAGGTGACGGGCATGTGGGCGTGCAATATTGGGGATTGTGACTTGGTCTGTCCCGTAGCAACTGTAAAGTTGTATATTTTGTTGAAACTATATGATACTTATGTGTTTTAGAAAGATATTATGTAAATTGGGCTGAATGCCATGTTTGGGCATTGTGCCAGTGCTGTTTGGACCCTTAAGGGCTTTTCTTACTATCCTCTCACTGTTTTCGATTGAAAATCTATACTCAGTCATGGTTATACTTGTTTACTGCATAACTCAGTTTTATGAACCTAGTTTGATGCATATAAATGTTGTTTTGGGCCGAATGCCCTGTTTTTTCTGAAATGCCCGAGTGGCTTGAGAGGGTTATGACTGAGTGAGGCCGAGGGCCTGATTTGTGAGGATATTTATTGGATCGGTCTGCACGCCGCAACATGTTTGATATAGGCTGAGGGCCTGAGTGATTTATGCCATGATTTGGCTTGATATAGCGCTTGGGCTAAAGGAGCCCCTCCGGAGTCTGTACACACCTCCAGTGAACGCAGGTACCTACTGAGTGCGAGTGCCGAGTGCCGAGTGCTGAGTAACTGGGAGGCATGAGTGATTGTGAGGTATGCCCGAGTGGCAAGAGTGATTGTGATGTATGCCCGAGTGGCAAGAGTGATTATGAGGTATGCCTGAGTGGCACGAGTGATTGTGTTAGGTTTGCCGGATAGGCTGTTTATGATTTCATTATTTTCGCTCACCTTTGCATTTTTTCTCTGTTTGAAAACTGTTGAAAAATATCTTTAAATGATTTTAGTGGAACTGGGTTTAAACGAGATATTTTGATTCAAATCCTGATTTTAAAAGCATGTGGTATTTTACTGAGATTTCCTGATATGAACGCTATAGGCTTTATTGCTCGTCACTACTGCTCAGTCTTTATTTATTGTTGTTACTTTCTGAGTTGGTGTACTCATGTTACTCCATGCACCTTGTGTGCAGATCCAAGTATAGCTGGACATGGTAGCGGTTGTTGATTATTATGGTTGCAAATTTTCCCGGGGATAGCAAGGTAGCTGCCTGGCGATCGCAGCCCTGCTCCTCTCCCTCTTATCTTCCTTTAGTTGTATTTAGCTATTTTCCAGACTGAGTTAGTCTTGATATTGTTAGACAGATTGTAGTAGATGCTCATGACTAGTGACACCCCGATGTCAGGCTTTTCTTTTCCGCACTTTTATTTTGATTTGAACTCCCGGTTTTGTTTTGGAATGAGTTGGCTTTCCTAGTACTACGATAGGCACCATTATGACAGGTTTGGTTTTTGGGTCGTGACATGGCGCCTATCATGATACTAGGCAAGCCCACACCTTAGACACTTCCAACACTTTCAAATTTTAAAATATATTGAAACAGGTTTTCATAAGTAAAATTCTCATAACACTTGATAAAATGACATAACTCAATACAGAAGCTTTCACAAAATCAGGGTGTGACTGAGTACATGAGCATCTATACAACACATGTCTGAATTACTGTCTAATAAAACTGAAACTGAATAAATAAGACTGAGGTATAGGAGAGAAGAGTAAAGGCCTGCAGACATCAGGGCAGCTACCTTGATAATCCTCGAATGACTGAGTTCTGAGAATCAGCAACCGCCGTGACCGGAAACACCTAGATCTGCACACAAAGTGCAAGGTGTAGCGTAAGTACAACTAACTCAATAAGTAACAAATCTAACCTTTGGACTCAAAGCAGTGATGGATTCGAGTATTACAGTCCACATACAACATTAACAGTACGGAAAGTTACAAAAAATATGACAGGGATATCTCAGAAATTTATAATCTACAGGTAATGGTACAAGAATTTAGACATGCTTCCAAGTTTAGAAATAATACTCAACACAGTACAGGGAAGATCCAGCCCAAATACAAATAAATCCAGGGTAGATCCAACCCAAATGTAAATCAATAGCAATTGCGCTCACTGTGGATGTGCAGACTACGGAGGGGCAGATCCAGCCTAAGCGCTATAATGAGCCAAATCCTGGCATGAATTAATAAGCCTGCTGCAGCGTGCAGCCGGATCCTATAAATAACACTCATAATAGACCCTCAGCCTCACTCAGTCATTAATCTCTCTAGTCTCTCGGTCTCACAAGAATCATGATCATCAGCCCAAACAATGATGATATAATGTATCAATAAAGGACAAAAGAGACTGATATATAATATGCAATTAATAGCTATGACTGAGTACAAAATGGCGAACTGAGCAAATAATTCAACATGTAATACGACCTATGCAGGTCCCAACAGTATCAACATGTAGCCTAAGCATGATTTCTAACATGACTGGCAGCTCAATTTCTCTAACACATGGCGAAAATACGGATAACGACAAGATTAATCAACTATACAGTTCCGATTGACCTCAAATTTTGCACACAAGTCAAAAATGACACAACGTACCTACTCCAACTCCCGGAACATCAATCCGAGACCGGTAACCACAAAGTCAACTCTCGGTCAAACTTTTAAATTTTTAACTTTTGCCATTTCAAGCCTAATTCAACTACATACCTCCAAATCACTATCTGGACACACTCCTAAGTCCAAAGTCACCCAACGGAGCTAACGGAATTATCAAAACTCCATTCCAGAGTCGTTTACACATAAGTGGACATCCGATCAACCTTTTCGACTAAAGCTCCCAACCTTGAGACTAAGTGTCTCAACTCATTCCGAAACATACTCGGAACCGAACCAACTTCCCCAGCAAGTCACATAGCAACTATTAAGCATAAAATGAGCAGTAAATAGGGGAACGGGGCTACAACTCTCAAAATGACAGGCCGGGTCGTTACATCCTCCCCCTCCTAAATAAATGTTTGTCCTTTAATGGGTTTAGAAACGTACCTGGAGTCTCAAATAAGCGTGGATATCTGCTCCGCATTTCCCGCTCGGTCTCATAAGTAGCCTCCTCAACTGGCTGACCTCTCCACTGCACCTTCACTGAAGCTATATCCTTTGACCTCAACTTTCTAACCTGACGACCCAAAATGGCCACCGGCTCCATATCATAAGTCAAATCACCATCCAACTAAACCATGCTGAAATCCAAAACATGAGATGGATCGCCGACATACTTCCGGAGCATAGAAATATGAAATACTAGATGAACACTCGACAGACTAGGCGGAAAGGCAAGTTTGTAAGCTACCTCTCCAATCCTTTGAAGCACCTCAAACGACCCAATATATCGAGGGCTCAACTTTCCCTTCTTCCCAAACCTTATGACACCCTTCATGGGTGAAACTTTGAGCAGTACCTTCTCCCAACCATGTAAGCAACATCACAAACCTTCCGATTGGCGTAACTCTTCTGTTTAGACTGCACCGTGTGAAGCTGATCCTAAATCAATTTAACCTTGTCCAAAGCATCCTGAACCAAGTCAGTACCTAATAATCTTGCCTCACCTGGATCAAACCATCCCACCGGAGACCGATACAGTCTCACATACAAAGCCTCATACGGAGCCATCTGAATGCTCGATTGGTAGTTGTTATTATAGGCAAACTCTGTGAGCGACATAAACTGATCCCAAGAACCCCCGAAATCTATGACACAAGCGCGTAACATATCTTCCAATATCTCAATAGTGCACTCGGACTGCCCGTCCGTCTGAGGGTGAAATGTTGTACTCAACCCAACCTGTGTGACCAACTCTGTTGCACGGCTCTCCAAAATTATGATATAAACTGCATGCCCCAATCAGAAATGATGGACACCGGCACACCGTGAATGCGAACAATCTCACGGATGTAGATCTCAGCCAATTGCTCCGACGAATAAGTAGTCCCTACTAGAATGAAGTGCACGGACTTTGTCAACCGATCCACAATAACCCAAATAGCATCAAACTTTCTCGAAGTCCGTGGGAGTCCAATTAAAAAATCCATGGTGATACGCTCCCATTTCCACTCCGGAATCTCAAGCCTCTGAAGCAATCCGCCCAGTCTCTGATGCTCATACTTCACCTGCTGACAGTTTAGGCTTCGAGCTACAAACCCCACTATATCCTTCTTCATCCTCCTCCACCAGCTGCCTCAAGTTTTGGTACACCTTCGCGGCACCCGGATGAATGAAATACCGCGAACTGTGGGCCTCCTCAAGAATCAACTCACGTAGCCCATCTACATTAGGCACACAAATCCGACCCTACATTCTCAACACCCCATCATGCCCAATAGTAATATCCTTGGCATCACTGTGCTGAACCGTGTCCTTAAGGACAAGCAAATGGGGATCATCATACTGGCGCTCTCCGATGCGATCAAATAAGGAAGAACGAGAAACCATACAAGCTAGAACCCTACTGGGCTCCGAAACATCTAATCTCATGAACTGGTTGGCAAAGGCCTGGACATCAATTGCAAGAGGTCTCTCACCAATAGGAATGAATACAAGGCTACACATACTCATCGCCTTTCTACTCAAGGCATCGGCCACCATATTGGCCTTCCCGAGATGATACATAATAGTAATATCATAGTCCTTTAGCAGATCCAACCATCTTTACTGCCTCAAATTTAGATCCTTTTGTTTGAACAAGTGTTGGAGACTCCGATCATCTATAAACACCTCACAAGACACACCATAGAGATAGTGCCTCCAAATTTTCAATGCATGAACGATGGTTGCCAACTCCAAATCGTGGACATGGTAGTTCTTCTCATGGGGCTTCAATTGGCGCGAAGAGTAAGCAATCACTCTACCCTCCTACATCAAGACACACCCAATACAATTCTGAGAAGCATCAGAATACACTGTATAAGATCCTGACGGTTAAGGCAAAACTAGAACTGGAGTTGTGGTCAAGGCAATCATGAGCTTTTGAAAGCTCTCCTCACAGTCATCTGACCACCTGAAAGAAGCACCCTTCTGGGTCAATTTGGTCAAATGCGATGTAATAGATGAGAAACCCTACACAAAGCGATGATAATAACCGGCCAAGCTGAGAAAGCTCTGAACCTCAGTAGTTGAGGAAGGCCTGGGCCAACTCTGAACCGCCTCTATATTCTTTGGATCCACCTTAATCCCCTCACTGGACACCACGTGCCCCAAGAACACCACTGAACTAAGCCAAAACTCACACTTGGAGAACTTGGCATAAAGATTCTCCTCCCTCAGTCGCTGTAGTACAATCCTCAAATGCTGGGCATGCTCCTCCTAGCTACGCGAGTACACCAGTATATCATTAATGAATACTATGACAAATGAGTCGAGATATGGCTGAAATACACTGTTCATCATATACATGAATGTTGTTGGGGCATGGTCATCCCAAAAGACATCACAAGGAACTCATAGTGACCATAACGGGTCCTGAATGATGTCTTTAGAATATCCGAGTCTCGAATCTTCAACTGTTGATACTCATACCTCAAATCAATCTTAGAGAACACCCTCGCTCCTTGAAGTTGGTCAAACAGATCATCAATACGCGGAAAAGGATACTTGTTCTTCATTGTAACTTTGTTCACCTGCCTATAGTCGATACACATCCGCATAGTACCATCCTTCTTCTTCACAAACAGAACTGGTGCACCCTAAGGTGACACACTGGGCCTAATAAACTCCTTATCAAGAAGTTCCTGAAGTTGTTCTTTCAATTCCTTCAACTCAGCTGGTGCCATTCGATACGGAGGAGTAGAAATGGGTTGAGTGCCCGGCACCAAGTCAATATCCATGTCGGGCGGCATGTCTGGCAGATTTGTAGGAAACTCATCCGAAAAAGTCTCGTACCACCAAAACATAATCAATAATAGGAGTATCAGTACCAACATCCCTCACAAAGGCCAAATAAGACAAACACCCCTTCCCAACCATCCGTTGGGCCTTCAAATAAGTAATCACCTTATTGGGAATATAATCTAAAGAACCTCTCCACTCGATCCTTGGAAACCCCAGCATCGCCAAGGTCACGGTTTTAGCATGACAATCCAGAATAGCATGACATGGAGACAACCAATACATATCCAAGATCACGTCAAAATCAACCATACCAAGCAATAAGAGATCAACTCTAGTCTCCAATCCCCCATTAGTCACTACACATGACTGATATACACGATCCACAATAATAGTATCATCCACTAGTGTAGATACATGAACAGATGAAACTAAGGCCTCACAGGGCATATCCAGATAACGAGAAAAATATGATGATACATACAAAAAAGTGGAACCAAGGTCAAATAATACAGAAGCATCTATGTGGCATATTGAGACAATACCTGTGATCACTGTGTGTGAAGCAACAGCATCTGGCCAGGAAGGAATAGCATAGAATCGAGCCTGACCGCTACTTGATCGGCCTCCCCCTCTTGAGCCCCACCTCAAGCTGGCTGGGCAGGTGGTAAAGTAACTAGTGCTGAAGTCGTGGCCTGACTCCTCTGCTGAATTGGACCTCCCATAAGGCGGGGACATAACTTCTTCACATGACCACACTCTCCACACTCAAAATATCCCATCTCGAAAAATGGTGGCAAATACTGAGGCGGACCTTGAGAACTAGAATAACTACCAGAGGAACTTGGTGCAGATGAACCCTGAACTGAAGGTGCACGAGATGAACTCTGAGTTGGGAGAGCAATGAGAGATGACTGACCCGGTCTAGCACTGTACGAACCATGGCTAGTTGATACACCACGATGAATTGGATGAGCCATCTGAGCAGGACTATAAAGACGACCCCTGCTGTGGTAGGACTGCCCCCAGAAGGAACACCATTGTAACCACTTGAACCATGAGGCCTCTTGTTCTCCCTCTCCTCACGCTCCTGACTACGAACCATGTCTAGCCGCCGAGAAATATCAACCACCTCATCGAACGTAGTACCTAATATACTCTCCCGAGTCATAATAACGGAACTGATAGTAGAGGCCAACAATGACCCTCCTAATTCTCTCTCTCTCAGTGGGAACCAACCAAACTTCCTAATGAGCCAACTCTGAAAACCTCATCTCATACTGGGTCACAAACATGCCATCCTGACATAGCTGCTTGAACTGCCTGCGCAGCTTCTCCCTGCAGGTCTGTGGCATAAACTTCTCCAAGAAGAGAACAGAGAACTCATGCCATGTAAGTGGAGCTGCAACGAATGGCTTGCGCCTCTCATAGGCCTCCCACCATCTAAAGGCAGCACCAGTAAACTGAAAAGTAGTGAATGAGACCCCACTAGTCTCCAGAATACCCTCCGTGTGAAGAATTCCCTGGCACCTATCCAAGAAGTCCTAGGCATCCTCTGACTCAGCCCCACTAAATGATGAGACTAGAGCCTCCCAAATCTCCCTAGTCTCCTCTGCTCATCATCAGTCATAACGTGACCCACCTCGGCCTGAGCCACTACAACCGGCTGGGCTGGTAGTACCCCCACATCTGAAGTCCCTACATCACCTGCTCTGGAGTACGGGCAGCGGGAGTTTGAGTACCTTGCCCGGCCTGAGAAGTGGTTGGCGCGGTCTGAACAGAAATCGCTTGAGCAAGGCTAGTGCACACAGTCAAAATCTGAGCCAAAGCCTCGTAAAGGCCTGGAATCACAATGGTCACAGCTGGTGCCTGAGCTGGCCCCACTGGCTTAACCACATCTGGAACATGCTCTTGAGCTGGAGAAACTGGTGGATCTGCAGGTGCTGCTCTAGCTGATGTACGAGCTGCACCTCTGCCCCTACCGCGACCCCGGCCTCTCGTGGCCCTAGTCGGTGGTTCTGGTGGTTGTCCGTCTTGTCCGATAGCATGTGTCTTCACCATCTATGAGAGAATAGAATAACAAAAGTTTAGTTCCCGGAATCAACAAATCCGCACGACAAGAATACAAGAATGTGAAGTTTCCTAAGGGTTTGGCAACCTCTCGAAGATATGTATAGACGTCTCTGTACCGATCCGCAAGACTCTACTAAACCTAATCATGACTCGTGAGACCTATTAAACTAGGCTCTGATACCAACTTGCCATGACCCAAAATTCAATCTGTGGTGATGTTGCCTATCATGTTACTAGGCAAGCCGATAACTGAGACACTTCCAACACTTTCAAATTTAAAATTATACTGAAACAGGTTTTAATAAGTAAAATTCACATAAAACTAGATAAAATGACATAACTCAATACAGAAGTCTTCCCAAAACCAGGGTTTCACTGAGTACATGAGCATCTATACAACACAAGTTTGAATTACTCTCTAAGAAAATTGAAACTGAATAAATAAGACTGAGGGATAGGGGAGGAGAGTCAAGACCTGCGGACGCAAGGGCAGCTAACTTGATAATCCCCGAATGACTGAGTTGTGAGAATCAGCAACAGCCGTGGCCGAAAATACCTGGATCTGCACACAAAGTGCAGGGTGTAGCGTGAGTACAACCAATTCAATAAGTAAGAAATCTAACCTTTCGACTGAAAGCAGTGACGGGTTCGAGTAATACAATCCACATACAGCATTAACAATATGGAAAGTTACAAAAAATATGACAGGGATATCTCACAAATTTATAATCTACAAGTAATGGCACAAGCATTTAGACATGATTTCAGGTTTTGAAATAAAACTCAACACAGTACAGGCCAGAGGCATCCCAAATACAAATAAATCCAGAACAGAACCAGCCCAAATGTAAATCAATAAAAACTGCGCTCATTGTGGATGTGCAGACTCCTAAAGGGTAGATCTAGCCTAAGCGCTATAATAAGACAAATCCTGGCATGAATCAAGAATCCTGATGCGGCATGCAACCCGATCCTATAAATACCACTCACAATAGATCCTCAGCCTCACTGAGTCATTAATCTCTTCAGTCTCTCGGGCTCACAAGAATCATGATAATCAGTCCGAACAATGATGATATAATGTATCAATAAAGGACAACAGAGACTAAGATATAATATGCAATTAATAGTTGTTACTGAGTATAAAATAGCGAACTAAGAAAATAATTCAACATGTAACACGACCTCTGTGGGTCCCAATAGTACCAATACGTAGCCTAAGCATGATTTTTAACATGACTGGCAGCTCAATTTCTCTAACACATTGCGAAAATACTGATAACAACAAGATTAATCAAATATACAGTTCCATGGAATCGACCAAGTCACAATTCTTATGGTGCACTCCCACTCGCCTGTCACCTAGCATGTGCGTCACCTCAACACCAATCACATAACACGTAATTCGGGGTTTCTCACCCTTAGAACCAAGTTTAGAAGTGTTACTTACCTCAAACTGTGCAAAACACTAATCTAACAAGCCCTTGCCTCACGAAACGACCTCCGAATGCCTTGAATCTAGCCACAAACAATTCTATACGATCAACTCAAGCTATAGAATTTCAATTGATATAAGAATGCTAAGTTCTTAACCAAAAGTCAAAAAGTCAACCCAAGGTCCTACGTCTCAGAATCCGATGAAAGTTACAAAATTCGAGCACCCATTCAATCACGAGTCCAACCATACCAAAATTACTCAAATCCGATACCAAAATATCGCTCAAATTCCCAAAATTTGGCATAAGATTCCTCTATTTTCCCCCCAATTTCAACCTAAATCACTAATTAATTGATGAAATCAAAAATATAATCATGTAATTTAACCAAAACTAAGTAAGAATCACTTACCCCAATCACTCCCTTTAAAATCTCTCCAAGAATCGCCTCCAACCGAGCTATCAAAATTAAATTTGTGAAATAAACTCAAACCCTCATTTTTGAAATATTTAAGTCTGCCCAAATATCCTTAATCGCGATTGCGGATAATGCTTTGCGATCGCGAAGCACAACTCAACAGCCCAGTAATTTAACCCTACGCGAACGCATCAATCCCCACGCAAACGCAAAGAACTGCTTCCTCATCCAACGAGATCGTGTCCCTCTTCACGAGATCGTGAAGAACAACCACGTGACCTCAGCTGCTGCTTCACTTCCTCTTCGCGAACGCAGCCTAGCTCACACGTTCGCGATACACTGAATCCTCCAGCTTACACGATCGCAGCCCAAAACTTGCGATCGCATAGAATAAGGTTCCACTACCCCAAAATAATAGCCTACACGATCGCTGACCTGACCACACGATCGCGTACAAAGAAATCAGACAGAGACACCAGAAACTTCAGCCATTACACCAAGTCGAATTCCATTCCGATAACCATCTGAAATCCACTCGAGGTCCTCGGGACCTCAACCAAGGACCTCAACCAAATATATCAACAAGTCCTAAAATATGATACAAATTAGTTGAGCCTTCAAATCACATCAAACAATACTAAAACCATGAATTGCACATCGATTCAAGCCTAATAAACTTTTGAACTTCTAACTTCTACATTCGATGCCGAAACCTATCAAATCACGTCCGATTGACCTCAAATTTGCACACAAGTTACAAATGACACAAAGGACCTACTCCAACTCCCGGAACCCTAATCTGAGCCCGATAATCATAAAGTCAACTCTCAGTCAAACTTCTAAATTTCCAACTTTCGCTATTTCAAGCCTAATTCAACTACGGACCTCCAAATCACTATCCGGACACACTCCTAAGTCCAAAATAACCCAACGGAGCTAGCGGAATCATCAAAACTATATTATGGAGTTGTTTACATATAAATCAACATCCGGTCAACTTTTTTAACTAAAGATCCCAACCTTGAGGCTAAGTGTCTCAACTCATTCTGAAATATCCCCGAAACTGAACCAACTACCCAAACAAGTCACATAGTAACTATTAAGCAAACAATGGGCAGTAAATGGGGGAATGGGGCTACAACTCTCAAAACGACCGGTCAGGTCATTACAAAAGAAGATTAGAAAAATCATTGAAGCCTTGCGTGACCAAGATACGTGGCCCACGCAGGCTAAGTGACCCATTCCAAAAGAAGGGAGGAAGAGGAGAAGAGATGGCTGAATCTACATGGCTAGGTTATGTTGGCTACGCAGGATGTGTGGCCCACGTAGGCACCCACGCAGACCACTACTCTATAAATAGAGGGATTTTTGGGGAGAGAGAAAAGAAAGAAGATTTTGAAGTTTTTGGGGTTCTAGAGAGAGAAGTTCTCGACCATGGGTATTCCATACACTCCAAGGTGAGTTTTTATCCATGTTTTATGCTAATTCATGCTGAGCAACACTAGTATTAACATTGCAACATCCTTGGGTTTGCTTGATTTCGTCAAATCAACTAAGAATACCAAAAGAGGGATTTTCTCGGGTTTGATTCCGAAGGTAATTCCTGCTACTTGAAACTTATTTATAGAGTATAAATGAGTGTTTTAATATTACTTATAAGTTGGAAAAATAGTTGAAAGAGTGGAATAGATGAACCCTAGCTTTGACATTGAAAAGCTTGTTGGTAGGGAAGATGAATAGTATTGGGTTTATTTGAACGGTGTCGTTTTGAGTTTCTAATGGAACGACTAGATTCTATAACACATTTAATGGATGAATTGGAGTTAACATTCAGTGATTGGCCTTCAAATGGTGAAATAAGGATTTTATGAAAGTTATGAAGTTGGACCTAAGTGCTGGACGCTTAATTGGTTTAATTGGTATTGTTGTGGCACGTTAATGATATATGTGAACTCATAAATGTAGGTATCGACTTGTGAGGGGGTTTGGGAATTTTAAACAAATTGGAGCATCGTAGTAATAGTTTGAAGCTTGGACTTGAGGTAAGTTGATTAAAACTTACTCTTCTTGAGGGGTTTCTCTAAAATCATATTTGAGTTATTACGTGAGTTTGTTTGTAAATGTGCATCTGTACTTGTGGGGACAAGCGGGAAAGGATGTCACCATGTATTTTGAGTTGTGTCAAATGATGCTTGAGGAAAATGTTATAAGTTTTATTTAAACTTGTGTATTGGAAAGAATATAAAATATTTGAGTGCTAAAGATATTTTTTTATGAAAAGTATTTTTTTGAAACTTGATTAATGGATAGCACTCGTTGTATCTCTGAAGATGGATGTCAAATTGCTAAAGGCTTTAATATGAAAAAGATCATATGTTTGATTGTTTTTATTCAAATGGTTTAGTTTGACCATGAGCAATGAATTGATAAAAATAGATCCTTTGAGGCTAATGTGCTATGAATATATTTTTGAAATATCAAATATTTTGGGAGTTACTAGTGGAGACCACCGAGATTGGTTCAAATATTGAGTTCATTACCATAGAACTACACGTGCCGGTGTAGGGACACATTCCAAGGTTAAGACAAGGTTTGTTGGATAAAGTCCCCCATTGTGAGGAAAAATGATAATTACTTTAAGTAGTGAGGTTAAGTTGACTCGTACAACACTGCGGGGAGCCGCCCAGACAAGTAGGGTCAAATACTTGTTGCTAGGTCAATCACATAGTACTTGTTTATTATGTCGGTGTCGGTATAGTACTCCCGGTAAAAAGGTAAAAGATAATTTTGTTATGTTTAAGCCTAAGGAGTCGAAAGTGATTTCAATGACTTAATGAAGGTGAAATAGTTTTGCATGATTCTTATTAGGATAACGGGTTGATATAAATGTTTTAAAAATTTGTATCATGGTTTATATTTTTCTAGTCTTTTCATTTAAAATGATAAAGGGCATGAATTGATATAATTGTTATCATTCTATATCAAATGTTAGTTGTATTATTTTTGTAAAGCCTTGTCCTAGGAACTTGAGTTAGAGAGAGTCTATGATACTTATTGAGTACCGTTGTGCTGTATTCATCCCTCAGGGGCCCCTCTCTAGGGTCCTACTTATTTTACATATTTTCAGGATGAGACGTGGTACATGATGAGGCTATGATGACTCTCTTTCTGGGGCATATAGCAAGGCACCACTTCTATTCCGTGGTAGCCTTCATGTTGATCTTACTTATTTCTGGTTGGGGTTTGTCCCAAGTATTTATTTCATACTTATGTCTTAGAGATTCCATAGAGAGGTGTTATTCTTTTGGAGTTGTAATAGAGAGTTATTCATATAACATGCATTAAAGAATTTTGTATTTTGCAATTACTGAAAAATGATGGATTTAAAGATTTTGTTCATGTATGGTTTTATCATTTAAAATAATTGTGTTTTCAAAAGAGCTTCCATATGTATTTATTTTGCATATAAGTGGACATTCTTATATGGTTTGGTTCGCCCGGATTGGATAGTGTGCCGGGTGCCGGTCATGTAATTTTGGGTCGTGACAATATTCCAACCAAAGAACAACTAGTAGGCTTCTTAACTAAAGGGCTCAACAAAGTCCAACATGAATACCTTAGAGCTAGGAGTTTACAACATTTTTTCACTACCTAGCCTGAGGGGGAGTGTAGAAAAAGGTATAACATAACAAGGAAGAAGGGATTAGTTTAGTCATTCCTTATTGTATTTGTTAATGTTAATGAGTTAGTTATAAGTTAGTTAGGACTTAGGATGTTAGTATTAGTTAATTCCTATCTCAGTACACATAGACTTTATATATAGGACTTGTATTCTTATTTTCTTTTTCAAGATGAATAACAAAAGATCATGTTGCTCCTCCTCTATGTCTTCTTCTTTCTTCTATCTTTGTAAACTCTACTACATTTCTCTATAATTGCATACACAATTTCATAGATTAATATGGCATCATTCAAAATCTGGGAACTATGAAGCCAAGTCAGGTTACTATTTAGCAAAAGATTTGGCGGGTAAGACTATTAGGAATTCGGAAGCCCAGGCGAGTTGTCATTCTTTACCTAAAAGCTTCTGGGATTCTTTGTGGAACTTCAAATTAAAAATAAACTTAAACATTGTCTAAGGAAATGTGTGATTAACTCTTTACCCATTAATGCTACCTTAGCTAAACGATTGTAGAACGTGGATAGCATGTGTAAGATTTGTGGTTTTGAAAGTGAAGATATCGAACATATGCTATTTAGATGTCCTCGGTCTCATCTTGTATGGAAACAAACTCCTATTAATTGGCCTGATATTGAAAAAATAACTGACTTTTCTGTTTGGTGGTACAACTCGTTTTTAACTGCTAAGCATTTTTCATGAATCTATAGAATTATTACATTTGAGTGTTAATATTATGTGATAAATTTGGAAAGGTAGGAATTCTTGGTGCTTTAATCACGAAATGTTAGAACCAACTGATATTGTTTCTAAAGCTCTTTTTGAGTATGAAGAATATAAAGATATATTAACTAATTACCTCGTAGTCTGGTCTTCAACTGGAAATCAACATCTGCGAAAACTAACAAATTTTCAAGATGGTACTTTATTATTTACAAATGCAGAATTACGATGTGATGATAGATATGTGAGTATTCGTTTTGCGGCTTTGAATAACCTTGGAAAACTACTTCATGCACATGGATCCCCAATTCATTATGTTGGGAAAACCATGACTGCTGAAGTGAACAGAGTAACTAACAGTTTAGTTAGATTTTCTATTTCTTTGTTGAAGGACATCTCTTGGGAGAAGTTTTTCCCAAGTTGAGTTATCCAGGATGTGAAGAGTACATTTGAACTTTGTTGTTCGTTGACGCATTAATATGAAGTCATTCGTTTCAGGAAAAAAAGGGTGAATGACACAGTTTGTGATGACCCAAAAGGTCATCTTATATTTTAGAACTCGAATATACGCTCTTAAGCCTTAAAAATCTGATTTTACCCTCCTCGATTTGTGTGCACAGTCCGGGCAGGTTTCGGAAAAGCTTTTAGGTTGAAAACTAATGAAAATAAGAATCTTTGCCTTAAAAGTTTATTTTAGTTGACTTCGGTCAACCTTTTTGGTAAAAAGGCCCGGATCTATGTTTTGACGGTCCTGGTAGGTCCGTATCGAATTATGGGACCTGGGCGTATGT